>NC_050451.1:37921506-38179256 GCF_903995425.1 Onychomys torridus
AATAAGAAAAAAACAGGGTAGGAGCTAGCTCAGTGTGATAAAGCACTTGCCACTTGAGTAAGAGGGCTGGAGTGCGGATCTCTGGCACCAGCACAGAGCCAGGCAGCTGGAGCAGCCTACCAACAACCCCAGTGCCCTCGAAATGGAGATCGGGGACCCCAGAGGTAAGCTGGATAGCTACGGCTTGCCAATTGGCAAATTCCAGGTTCAGTAACAGACCCGGCCTCAGTAAATAAAGTGGAAAGCAATTGAGGAAGATACTTGTATTTGTCAGGGTTCTCTAGAGTAACAGAACTTAACAGAATACACACACACACACACACACACACACACACACACACACACACATGCACCACATAATATAGATGTTATATTATATTATATTTATTATGTTATATTATATACATTATATATCTCTTCTTTCTTCAGTGTCCTTTATATAGGCTGCCAACCAGATGGTGTGGTCTAGATTAAAGATGGATCTTCCCACCACGAAGACCCAGGTTAGAAGTAGGCCTTCCCACTTCACAAGATTTAATCAAGAGAAATTCCTCACAGGTATGCACAATCATTTGGTAGTCAGGTTGTAGTCCAGTTGACAAACCAAGAATTGTCATCACAACACTTAACATCAACTCTGGCCTCTGAATGCCCAAACACACCCACACGCACGTGTGCCCACATATATGTGAAAATGTGCACACACACACACATTTAAAAGAGAAGAAAAATAGTGTGGGCGTGATGGTTGTGCCTAGGCAGATGAATGAGACCCCGTCTGTGAGAAAAAGAAAAAGAAAGGAGGCGAATGCTCAGTCGTGGAACACACAGTTGAGTTTGCTGGAGGCTTTGGGTCTGATCCCCAACACCACACAAAAAAGACAAAAGGTATTTACACTGTGACATTCCCAGAAGAAGAGCCACGTTCATGTTAAACATCCTACAAAGTCTGAGGGGAATTAGGGTTGGGAGCCAAATCAGCTTGGGTAATCTTGAGTTCCCTTCACAACCATTTATTGCCCACCTCTGCGTGGGAACTAACATCCTTCTGACATTAGGTAAATGCCTTTGAAATGTTCAAACCCCAGCTCCCAGCAAACGAAAGGCTAAGAATGTCATCGGATAGTGTCAGAAACTTATCACAGAGATTTTCCTGCTTGCTGTGACCATCTGCCTTGATGCTCCCACCAAAATATTTTTAAAATGCCTTGGTTTATGACTTTCTTGTTTTAGTAAGTACAAGAGCTTCATGAAACGCTACCACATTGGACATGGTATTTGGGCCAACCTAGATCTATGTTCTCTGGCCATGACACTCATATTTGGCATCCGAGTCGACTAGCTCTGACTCCCTTTGAGGGGAGAGCTGAGTTCCTGTCAGCAACCTTCACTGACTCCTTCCCTGGCATGCATCCTCCTTGGGTGCAGATCTAAGTTGATGACCCTCCTTCCCTCTGAATATTTTGTTTCAGCATTTCTTACAAGGAGGTTCTCTGGCACCAAATTTCCTTATTATTTGCATGTCTGAGTGTCACCCCCCCCCCATCCCCTTTTGAGACAGAATCTCACATTTAATTTCCTTTCTACGTCAGATACTATCAGCTCTTAGATGATTTATTCTGGGCCTCAAGATTTATAGAATCCTATACTCGTAGACTTGGCAGAAACATCAGAGATGACACAGTAAGACTCTTTCGTTTAGGAGGAGGGGCGCATCGTTCCCTCTTCCTGGCCTTAAAGACTACACTCAGCCCTTTTTGCCCTGGGAAGGCGGAGTAACAGGCTCTGACTGGCTTTTTTGTTTGTTTTGTTTTTGTTTTTCGAGACAGTGTTTCTCTGTAGCTTTGGAGCCTGTCCTGGACTAGCTCTGTAGACCAGGCTGCCCTCGAACTCACAGAGCCACCACTGCCCGGCCTCTGCCTGGCTTTTTCTGTTCTTTCCCTCCAGAGACCCTGCCTCTGAGGGTGGTCTGTTCTGGTCTTCCAGGTCAGAGGTTCTAGTCTGTCCTATCAGTCCTGAAGTTAATGTTTCGGCCTGCAGCTACCTTATATTTTGTTTTACTTTTACTAGAAAGAATACTGTAATTCCTGAGGTTAATTTTAAGATTCTAAAAGCATGTGGAGGCTTCTGACTTCCCTTCCTTACTACCCCCAATAACTTTTCAGAGGCGAAATCGCAGGATTCATCTTGGCTGCTAGGGTTCCCCTCGGTGTCACACAAAGCCAAACGTTCATAGTTGGTATTTACTGTCTTCATTAAACTAAACAGGCTCTGCTCTAGAAACCATCCTTAAGATGAAAAGGCTCGAAGCAACAGAACACTGAGATCAGTAACCGAATGCTTGTGGACAGCAGCTACACCAGGCCCTATGCAGCTTTGATCGCTGTAGCTTTGTTGTGGGTTTAAAAATTGAACGTGGGAGTCCTCTGACTTTGATCTTTTTAAAAGATTGTTTGATTTGAGGTCCCTTGAATTCCATACAAATTTGAGGATTGGCTTTTCACTTCTAGGGGAAAGGGGGCCATAAAGATTGTACTGTCTGGTTGTGTGTCAATTTGACACAAGCTGGAGTCGTCAGGGAGGAAGGAGCCTCAGCTTGAGGTCCTGTCCTGTTTGAGTGCCTGTCCTGACTTCCTTCAGTGATGAATAGTGACGTGGAAGTGTCAGCCAAATAAACCCTTTCCTCCCCAACTTGCTTTTTGGTCATGGTGTTTTCTCGCAGTAATAGAAACTCTAACTGAGACAAAGATTTTGATAGGCTCATTTTGATTTATTTATTTTGAGTTAAATGTTGTGTGGGGTTGCTCTGATCTGAATGCTTGTGTCTCCCCCATAATTTGTGTTGAAATTATTGCTTTTTTATTCATTCATTTATTTATTTATTTTTGGTTTTTTGAGACAGGGTTTCTCTGTGTAGCTTTGCGCCTTTCCTAGAACTCATTTGGCAGTCCAGGCTGGCCTCAAACTCACAGAGATCCACCTGGCTCTGCCTCCCCAGTGATGGGATTACAGGCATGTGCTACCACTGCCCGGCTTGAAATTATTGCTTTTTAAAATTCTGATACTGAAGATTGAACTAAGAATCTTGTGCATGCTAGGACTCTATTACTGAGCTGTATTCACAGTCTGAACTGTAAGGAGCAGAGGAAGTCCTGAGTGAGAGAAGAACTGAGTGACTGTGTATTATTGACATGGGCACAGCCAAAGCCTCAGTTTCATAGGACTGGCAAAGCCTTCCTCAGGTGAGGCTCAGAGGGAGGGCATAAGAAACCAAGTAACAGCAACTTCTTCCTCCTGGGTGCTTAGAGCCTGAGACTGCTCCCCTACAGAGACCTCCTGCTGAGGCTGACTCTTCTCCCTGGTGCTGTGCACAACACACACACACACACACACACACACACACACACACACACACACACACACTGATTAAGGAAGCAGTAGATGCGGTTCCACCAGAGTGCCACACATCCCACCTGATCCCAGCTTTTCCCTAGTCGTGTGCCTGTCTCTGTCCTTCATTCCCTGTGAGAGAGGCAGAGACGGAGACAGAGACAGAGCAGAGACAGAGAGAGAATGCTAAACTTCTGATAGTCAAATAACTCATTATAAAGAGGTTAGGGGACTCCATATACCAGCACTTCTAATCAGCTAATTAAAAACTCTTGCCTGGCGGTGGTGGCTCTCGCCTGTAATCCCAGCACTCGGGAGGCACAGCCAGGCGGATCTCTGAGTTCAAGGCCAGCCTGGTCTACAAAATGAGTTCCAGAAAAGGTGCAAAACTACACAGAGAAACCCTGTCTCAAAAAACCAAACCAAACCAAACCAAAACCAAAAAACCTTTCAATGTGAAGAAAATTTAATAGCTAGTTGATGATACTTCTTCTTTTTCTTTTCTTTTCTTTTCTTTTTTTTTTGAGCTGAGGATCTAACCCAGGGCCTTGTGCTTGCTAGGCAAGTGCTCTCTCTACCACTGAGCTAAATCCCCAACCCTAAGATGATACTTCTTTACAATAACACAGGCATAGGAAAATCAAACCAAACAGTATGAACAGAGGATAATCTGTCTTGGATCCATTTTGAAAACAAGCGAGCAAGCACACACACAAAATGCTAATATTTCTAAGATTCATTGTCCCAGACTCCAGTGGCTACAGAAGCATAACTGTTGGAGGGGGAGACAGAGAGAGAGAGAGAGAGAGAGAGAGAGAGAGAGAGAGAGAGAGAGAGAAGAAGAAGGAGGAGGAGGAGGAGGAGGAGGAGGAGGAGGAGGAGGAGGAGGAGGAGTCTGTGTCCAGCTTTTTAAGGATTCTTGTGCATATGTGCAGGTGGGCTTAGGGAGCTATACCACGCATGAGCTGATTGTGTGACTGCACTGCATGCATTTGTGTGACCACGCAGTGCACTAATGACATAAGACATAAGACCCCTTTGTTAGCTACTGAACTGTGCACGTGCAGTCATGCAGCTGGAGGAGCTGCAGAATCCTAACATTAACTTTTTTTCTTTTCTTTTCTTTTTTTTTGGTTTTTCAAGACAGGGTTTCTCTTGTAGCCCTGGCTATCCTGGAACTCACTCTGTAAACCAGGCTGGCCTCAAACTCAGAGATCCACCTAACTGGGCTTTACTTTTTTTTAAAGCAGTATTTTGTGGTGTTCAGTGCAAATTCTCTTGAATTAAATTTATTTCTAAATATTTTATTATTCTGTTATTATAAATGAATGCTCTTGTAGGATTGTATGTAGCTGGAATTTTTCTTTCCAGCTTCCGCCAAGCCCCCACAGTCCCACAGCCCATTTATCAAATAATCATACAGACGCTTATATTACTTATAAACTGTATGGCCGTGGCAGGCTTCTTGCTAACTGTTCTTATATCTTGAATTAACCCATTTTTATTAGTCTATAAGTTGCCATGTAGCTCGTGGCTTACCAGTATCTTAAAATCTTGCTTCTCATCACAGCAGCTGGCAGCTTCTCTCTGCCTCAGCCTTCCACTTCCCAGAATTCTCCTCTCTCCTTGTCCTGCCTATACTTCCTGCCTGGCTACTGGCCAATCATCTTTATTTATCAATCAATCATCCACATCAATTGTATAGAGTAAGCACATAGAAACTGGGTGATTTTTATGTGTTGACACTGCATCCTATAAGTCAGCTGAATTCATATGTCATTTCTAATATCTTTTGTGGACCCAATGGGATTTTTGTCTACAAGCTCACGTCATCTGTGACTAGAACCAGAGTTACTTTTCCCTTCCGGGTTAGACCGCAGTCTTTGTCTCCACTGCTGAGGGAAGGAGAAAGATTCTTAGCTTTAGTATGATTTTTAATATTTTATGTTGTATTTATATTTTTTGCCTCTTATTGGCTAAATGTCCACTTTAAGATCTTGAACATACTTTCTTATGTATTTTTTTTCTAAAGGCATTATTTTATTCTTCACATTTAAGTGATTGATTTTTTTAGTGCTATGGGATGCAGGATATGTATGTTGTCTTTGTCTAATTGATCTATCACTGTTTTCTGAAGAACAGATGGGATCACATGAGGAGCAAATGGCAGTAGTATTCCAGCCTGGGAGAATAGTAGCTAGTACCCATCGAGGAATGCAATGAGTAGCACTGTTTGAGATGACTAGCAGCCTTTAAAAAGTGTGGCACACACTTGTAACACCAGCACTTGGGGGCCAACACATATGATCGCAATTTCAAGGCCAACCAGAGTTCTTAGTGAGGCCGTTTCCAAGAGAGAGAGAAAAAACAGCTGACTTGTAGAAATATCTCTTGTCCTCACCCTGCCCTGCCAAATAATCCATGAATCACACCTTGAGCACTCCTGGCAGTCCATCAGGTTCACTAACTCTGCTTTGAAACTGAGTGTCAGCTAATAATCTACAATATAAAGGCCAAGCCCAAGCAATTCTTTAGATAAGCTTTTATCCACGTTGCACTCCCTGTTGCTGGACACGGCTTTAAATTCTTAAACATACCGCTGTATAAAAGAGAGGATACAAGATGCATTTAACACCCCAGAAGGCCTCTTCCTGTCTTCAAGTGTCTGTGAGACTCCTCCTTAATTTCCCTGATGTGTGGCGCAAGCTGTCATGTGCATATGTGTGATTCCTCCAATGCTATCTTCAGTGATATCCTTGGCCTGGAGTGGGTGGCCTGGCCAATAGGCCCCAGAGATCCTCCTTTTCTGCTTTTGCAAAATGGGATTATGAGTGTGCCACTATACCCAAAATCTATCTCTATAGCTCTGGCTGTTCTGGAACTCACTGTGTAGACCAGGCTGGCCTTGAATTCACAGAGGTCTGTGTGCCTCTGCCTCTTGAGCACTAGAATTTCACCAGCATGCCCAGCTTACACCCAGCATTTTATGTAGGTATTTGGTACACACGTTACAGACTGGCACGAGATATGTGCCTGGTGCCAGCAGAGGCTAGACAGTCGTGAGCCACTGTGCTGGTGCTGGGCATTGTAACCTGGGTCATCTTGAAGAGCAGCCAGTGCTCTTAGCCACTGAGCCGTCTCTCCAGCCCCTCTCCTGACTTCTTAATCAGCTCTTACCATTCTACTCTGGACTTCCATTTTGCTTCAAAGTCCTTGAAGGTTTCTTGTCACCTGTAGTGGACTCACAAGATGGTGAGATAAGGTCAAGTAAGAGAATGTGAAAAGAAGCTGGAAAACGTCGAGGGCCATTTAAACACGAGGGTGTGTGTGTGTGTGTGTGTGTGTGTGTGTGTGTGTGTGTGTGTGTGTGTGTTTGTAAGCTTTCAGCAGGTGATTCAAAGCAAAACAACAAAAGCCTTTTAAATGGAAACATTTGTTTCTTTCTGTTCTTTCCCCTTTCCCTTACTAAATGATTTCCAGCCTGAGTATTCCTAGAACTCTCTCTGAGTCAGCGTTAGAGTTTCTGTGGAGCAGTTTTCCTTTCTATTCTCCATCGTCAGATACTGAAGAGGACGTTGCTGCTGGCAGCCTTTGTGCTTCTATAATCTCAGTGTCTATGCAAAGTCGGGAACCAGTAGGAGCTGGCCTGCCTCCTTCCTACCTGTCTGCCCACAAATAAGAGGCTAAGCATATAAAATAATAAGATTTTTAATAAGAATAAAAAAAAATCATGAGCTAGCTCTTTTCCCCCAGGTCCTTTGGAGACAGACTCTAACAAACTGGCGTGAGTTTTTTTGGTTAGCATTGAAAAAGGACGGCCAATTGTTTCTGCAGGACCTGCTGTTCTTTATTGTTGTCCCAGAAAAATGAAAGAACTGATTCGTAAGAACAGAACTCACCATGAGTGGTTTAAGTAAGCCATCGTTTGCTTGAGTGCATCACTCTGGGAGGTTCGGCGGGAAGGTACTGTTCTACCTGGTTGTTTCTCCCCTGGAATGAACCGAATCTGACTCTTTGTTTTTGAGTTCTACCCTGTGGTTGGTGCAGTAAACCGAGTCCACATGGAAGCATATCTTTTGATAACCACAGATGTCTTTGCCAGGGCACAGCAGAGAACGACCCTGAGGTGCAAACTAGAAGCCCCTTTTGAACAAGCTCTCACTGAGGAGTGATTGTTAATAAGATGCTAGAGAAGAGCACAGAGGTTCTGAAATTCAGAGGTCACCAGCATGGTACAGGCAGAAATAAATGACCTGCTGGACGAGAAATGGGAGTGTACTGTTGTTGTATCTGTCGGAATGCCTGAGGGCCATGACAGATTGTAAACTAAAAGAGAAGTAATGGAGTTTAAGAATGGAGTAATTACCAATGAAACTGCACCTGAGTTTGGGATGATCTCTACAATCCCATAGTGGAAAAGTTAGATGAAGAAAATGTACACAAAAAGGTCAAGATCATAATGGTTGGGGCTGGGAGGATGGTTCAGTGGTTAAAGTGTTGACCACACAAGTGTGAGGTCCTGAGTTCGGATCTCCAGTACTCACATAAAAGCTGGGTATAGTAGCACACATCTGTGACCCCAGGATTGAGGGGACCCAAACAGATGAATTCTGGGAATGTTGGCCAGCCAGTCTAGTCAAAGGGTAAGCTCTAGGTTCAGTGAGAGCTTGTCCCAAAAAAAGGTGGAGACATGATTGACAAAGGCATCCTGACATCATTCTCTGGCCTCCACATGTACCTGTGTGGCTGAATATATATCTTCTACACCATCACACACATACACACACACACACACACACACACACACACACACACACACAGACACACACACACAGACACACACACAGACACACACACAGACACACACACACAGACACACACACACACACACAGACACACGAGAGAGAGAGAGACAGACAGACAGAGAGACAGAGAGAGACACAGAGAGACACAGAGACAGAGACACAGAGACAGAGAGAGACAGAGAGTAGAAGGGAGAGGTGAAGAGTTGAAATGAGCTGAAGTGTGTATCCTTCACCTTTTCCATCAAGTTGCTGCCAAAGAAGCATTGCTGTAATGGAATGAATTCAAGCCACTAAAGACGTCTGTGAACAGAGTGAGCAAGTGAAGGGGCAATCCTATTTTATCTTTGAACATTTTCTCCCTGGGCTACAAAAGAAGTCTGAGTGTCATCAAGGATGAATTTTAAATGTCGGGGCAGATTCTGCCTGACATACGTAAGATCCACTCTAAAGCAAATGTATTGCATAGTTTCGGTGCTCGGGGAAATAAGATGAATGATCCACTGTTCCAGTTTTCCTAGGATTAAGGGATTCCCTAGGATGTGAGTCGGTGATAAAGCTGAAGAAGTCTCATAAACCATCAACACTTTGACACGTGTTGATTACCCCGTTATGAGAGACCTGATCAGAAGTTAGGTCTTGCTAACAGAGACCTATGACACCCAAGTCGGGAGAGCACACCCCTCCTGTGTTGTTTGCTGGTTTTGGAAACAAAAAAGGCAAGATGGAGGCCTCAAGTTTCTGTCCAAGTAGGTAGATGTCTCTCGGTAAGTGCCTTCCTCTCATTGAATGGAGACCTTGAAATCTGCAAATATTAGGAGGCAGTGTGTGTGTGTGTGTGTGTGTGTGTGTGTGTGTGTGTGAGAGAGAGAGAGAGAGAGAGAGAGAGCATTGTGAAGAGCCATCTCCCTTTCTTCTCTGTTTCTGCTCCCATAATGCACTTTAGAGGTCTGCGCTCTTTCGTGTTCTGACTGCAGTTGGCATCTCTTCAGAGCTTATCTTGCTCCCATTACAGCGATACTCCAGTGTTGCAAGCCATCATCTCTCTCGCCTATCACCCGAACTTTACCAGTCATTTCCCACAACTCTATCATGTCAGCTACTTCTGGGAAATACTTCAGGCCTTCGCTGTGGCATGAATCTTCCTGATGGGAAATGGGTTCCCATCTCACAAGCCAGGACACCTTGTATTTCAGAAAGGCCTCATGACGGAGGCAAAGAAAGAGGAGCTTTGCAAGAAATAATCTGTGGTGTCACATGACAGAGAGGTTCTACCAGATGAACTGTAAGATGCTGTGTGGCTGTCACCAGGAACGTCACTGGTCACTTTGCTAAGGAGTCCTGCAGGATCTAGCTGTGGGTATAGAAGCAAATTGCTGTAGGATGGGTATCAAATGGGTCGAGAGGACACACTGTCAGGGGAGTACCTCTCACATTACTGACGGTCGTAGAGAGCTAGAGAGTGAGAGCATATGAACAAGAGAGCCAGGAGAGCATTACTGATGAGTGAGGCCCTCAGGATGCCAGGGGGCTGACAGCCAGAGCTCTGTGTCATGGGACTTGTGATCCAGAAAAATGATTCTGTAGCCGTCACAGAATAATGTCTTGCAACAGAGCTTGGAATCTGCTTACTTCTAAACAATATATAGAAGTACCAAAAGGTAGCTTTCAAAAACTGTTCAGGGGTTGGGGATTTAGCTCAGTGGTAGAGTGCTTGGCTAGCAAGCGCAAGGCCCTGGGTTCGATCCTCAGCTACACCGAAAAAACAAAAACAAAAACAAAACTGTTCACCCAGCTGGGCATGGTGGCAGTTAGAAGATTCATTCATCAACGTGGCATCTTGGAGGGGACAGTTACTTGAAGACTGGGGGTCCAGTTGAGCCACTTTCCTCTCCATCTAGTCTCAGGGTCTCTCTAAGTGGTCTCCTCAGTCATGGAGTGGGATTTCTTTTCTTTCTTTCTTTTCATTTTTTTTTTTTTTTAAAGTGACCTCATCCAACTTTTTATTCAACTGGGAACAGCTGGCAACATGGCTGCTTATCTTCTTGCAGTCTGAGCTGGAGAAGAGAAACCAAGGCAGGTGGGTAGATGGGAGACATGGAAGAATTCAGGGAGAGGTGGGGAAGAGGGCAGAAGGGCAGGGCAGGGCTCTGCACAGGTGGATTCTGGGGAGGCACACCCCCTCACGGAGGCGCCCTCTGGCTTGATTTGGTGGCTGCAGGAACATCGAGGAAAGACCACAGACCTTTGAGACATTTCATTCTTGCCGTCATAAGGCGGCTGCCAGAGGGTCTCAGGACCCTTGCCTCCAGGGGTCGCTGGCACTGAGCCAGGGCAGCTCTGAGGGCGGTCAGCAGTTTCCGAAACTTGCTTCCTGTATCCACGTAGCCATCACCTCTCATTCTTGGAGTGAACCAAGTTGCTGGCTACTGTCATTTCAAAGAACACGGGGACCTGAGAAGTCCCCTCATCCAGGAATGTCCAGGCATCCAGCGAATTCATGTTCTAGCTTCTCCTTGAGCTGGAGATAACTGGGCTTGTAGCCTCAAGCTCCACAATACAAGACTCGAACAGCGAGTGTCATTTGCTCCAGATCGCATCCTGGCACAGCGCGAGGACCCGACAGAGGAGCAACAAGGACCTCGAGATCTGCTGGAGTGGGATTTCTTAAGAGGCAATTTAGAGCTCTAAGTTGAATGGCTCCAAGAGACAGTGAGTGTGAGGATGTGGGCCTCACACTTAGCATCAAGTTAATTCTGCCGCATTGGATTGGTCATAGCTATACAGAGCCCCCCCCCCCCCCATTCAAGAATGAGGACACACATCCTGAGTGACAGATGACTTGTGACCCTTATTGTTGTACAAGCCCTTGCATGCCACATGTTTGAAAAGATCGCCTACAAGAAGGGCACAGCACAGACTCCCTTCTGTGCATTAGCTCCTTTGTTTTCTTTTCTTCACACAGGGTTTCTCTGTGGAGCCCTGGCTTTTCCGGAACTCACTTTGCAGATGAGGCTGGCTCATCTCTTTTGTTTAAGAGCTGGTTACTGAGCCAGGCAATGGTGACACACGCCTTTAATCCCAGCACTCAGGAGGCAGAGGCAGGCGGATCTCTGTGAGTTCCAGGCCAGCCTGGGCTACAGAGTGAGTTCCAGGAAAGGCGCAAAGCTACAAAGAGAAACCCTGTCTCGAAAAACAAACAAACAAACAAACAAACAAAAACAACAACAAAAATCCAGCTCTATGCACTGCCTCACGTGTTTGTCCATCTCTGCCTCCCCCCAATCTCTTACTCATATGTTGCAAGAACAGGCAGGCTTCTCCTTCATCTATCTGTATATTCCATGTCTTTAAATCCAGGAAGATGGGAATTGCTACATGCTAAAAGCAGTAAACCGCACTTCTCTCAAATGAGAAGGGGAAGAGAAATACTCTTTAGGTAGCTACATTACAGCTTACAGTTTCAAGAAGGTTTAATTTCTTGGTTATTTCAATGCAGAGTGCTAATGTTTTTTAGTTAGTTGTGGGTTCCAGCAACATGGGTGGGTACTAGGCAGCAAAGTTAGTTATAACTTAGGTTAATTATATGCGTTAATTACAGTTAATTATGTTACATTTGACTATACTTCCAAACTTCGAGGGTCGATCTTACACCCCAATAGGGCTTACCACCTGTAACGTTTCTAGTAAATCTTTGTTTTGATGTGAGACATTAGAAAGCTTATATATAATGAAGCATCCGGCCACTTCCCTTTGAGGAGTCAAATTCATCCAGAAAAGATGAAGTAGCCAAATGCATTTATTCTTCTTTATCGACTACAAGGAGCAGTACATCTAAAGAACTGGTTCCCTAAAGACCATTTTACTGTCTAACAAATGCAGCTAAGTACTATTTGTGTGTAAAATGATGGTGTCCTTTTCCTAAAGTCAGATAAAAAAATTAATTCTAAATGGAAACCGTCTTTCTTCTTCTTCCCTTTTTTTGGGGGGTGGTAATTAGAGTTGTTTGTAAGCTCTTCAAGATCCTTTAAATTCCATTACAGAAACGATACGGCTCCACTTTGTATTAAGCCACTAATGGTTTCACTTCCCAACAAAGCCAGCTCTTCTGGCTTTCACAGGCTCAGGAGACAGCCGCTCAGCAACAGCTTTTTGCTGGTCTTGGAGCCCGCTGAGGGCTGAGTAATGCTTATGAGATAGAAAAAGAAGAGCAGGCTTCTTGAGTTAAAATCTGTAGAATGTCGCGGTGGAGAAAGTGGTGACTACTCGCTGGCAGAATTCTCAACACCTCATCGGGCTGCTGGGGCATCTGCTTCAGTTTTCATTTCTGCTTTGGAGGTGCTCTGGAGAGCTGGGCCAGAAACCATCTGAATCCAGGTGCACACTATTCCTGTAACAGACATTCTGTTAATGTTGAGACCTATCTGCAGCTCAAATCCTTAAGGATGTCTGTCCCTAGTCAGGATGTGGGTGAGGGCGAGTCCTGTATCTCTACCCGCACTCCAGGAGCATGGTAACTTTTGAGAAGAGCTTTGAGTATTTTGAAGCTACGTTCTGGGCAGTAACCGGCATTCTTTGACAGAATAATGCAAATTAACCACTAAAAAAATTAACACCGGACAAACCGCTTCCATCCTCGCAGCAGAGAGCAAAGAGAAGCAGGGATTGTGGCCAATCCCTCTTTGCGCTGCAGTTTCTCATTATTTACCCTGGTTTAAGGAATGGCCACCAGCCAGCAGACACTGCAGCCTCATAGTATTTGCACAACTTATTTAGGCCGGTGTTTAATCTCTCTCGGTTTGTAGCTAGGATTGCTCCCAGGAGAATTCAGAGAGAACTCTAGATACTCAGCAAAGGGAGCTCGTTTTTGTTTTTGTTTTTTGTTTTTTTAAAATTTCTGAGAAATCTCTGCTGAATGCGCGCGCGCGTGTGTGATGTCTAGCAACTTTGAGTATGGTTAAGAGGAATTATCCGGTGTCCGGGGCCCAGTGGTACTCTTGTGCGAGGGTCACGTGAGACCAAGGCCGATGCATGAGGGCGGGGCGGGGAGTCAGAGTAGAGTTGAGTCGATGAAGGGATTCCATGGAGACTTCCAGGCTGAGGGGGTGACGTCTCCGCAGGGCAGCGGGAGAGGGGCATCTCGAGGCCGCCGGGCACGCGGGCCTGTCCCTTTAAGGGGCCGGTCTCCGGGCCCCTCTGGCCGCGACGCCCGGACGTGCGGAGCCGCCCCGCCCCGAAGCCGCCCGTTTCCTGCGGGGCGGCGCGACGGCACCTGAGCTACTGCGGCGGGGCCTCGGAGCGAGCGAGCGAGCGCGCGGAGCCGGCTGTGGAGCCCGCGCCGCCGCGTCGTCCCGGCCTGGTTCCCGGCTGCGCAGGGTGAGGAGCAGGGCCTCCGGGGGCGGGGGCGGCTTCCGTGCGCTCCGGCGCGGGGCGCGTTCTCCGGGTAGGCCTCGGCCCCGGGGGTCGCAGTCTGCAGCGTCCGCCCAGGCCGCGCCGCCGCTGGCCCGCTCTGAGGATCCGCCTGCGGGTTCCGGCTCCGGGGCGCCGCCTCGGCCTCTCCCGGGCCGCGAGGCCCGACCAGTGGCCGGAGCTCCGGGGCCGGCTCCCGAGGGCGAGGTCGGCTCGCTCGGGCCGCGGGGTGACCGTGGAGCCTATTTTTAGCCGGGCCCGCGGGCCCCCGGGAGGGAGGGTGGATTAAGGCTCCGAGGAGGGTGGACGGAGGGAGCGCCTGGCTTTGGGGCGCCCTGGGCCGCGGCTAGGCCACGCGTGCGCCATGCTGGAGCCGCTCGCTTCTGGCTGGTCCCGGAGCGCGGCCCCTCCCACCGCCCGGTGCGCCGAGTTAGGGGAAATCCGCGAAGTTCTCCTGCCTCCCTCCCAGGGGTGTGTCCGCCTCCGTTCCCAACAATGGGATTTGGGGCGTCCGGGATCTGGTCCCGTTCGGGAGTGAGGGAGCAGAGTCCGGCCACCCGAGACCGGGGCGCGAGGGGAGCAGCGTCCCCTCCTTTGTCCGGCTTGCACCTCGATGAGGTTAAAAAGTGGGCTGGTGATAGTGTCAGCCGGTCCTTCTGGGGGAGGAGGAAGCCGGGGTTCTAACAGCCGGGCCTCTACTAGACACGGATTCCGGAGCAGCTTAAGCGTAGCTCCAAAAGCTTATGTCTGAACACTTCAGAGTTGTAGGGTGTTGTGAGAAATGTACACCCCTTACCCAGGTAAAGAGGAACACCCCAGAGGTGAAGTAAACACGGCGATGTGTAGCAGGTGACTTAGGGTGATTTGAGTTTTTGCCCGAATTAGTGAGCAGTGCAACAGTGGCCCCGGTGTGGCCTGAGACTTGAGCTGAGCTGGAGCGCTCCGGCTGACCTGTATTTTGTATGTCCCGCAGTGGCCGTTCATATTTGATGTATTGCTTGATAAACCAGCCCCTCCCCCACCCCCTTTCCGGACCTTACATGAAATAGCCGGGCTTAATGTGTAGGTTTCTTGCCCATGCCTACCTTGAGTTAGAAACGTCTCTTAATTTTGTAGCCCTCAGTAGACGTAAGTGTCTTAATTATCAGGTGCGTTTAGAGAATAAGGTGTTCTACTTTACTGAGACACACACTGACTGAAACTTAAAATATAGCAGGACCTATCGGAAAAAAACTCCTCAAATGTATTAAAAACTTCAGTGTCATAAAGGCTACTCAGTATATCCCTTTCTTGATTCATAGTCAGCATTATGAAGAGGCATTAGTTTTTTTGTTTTTTGTTTTTTTATTGCATTGGGATATTTCTGTGCCCTCCCTAAGTATTAGCAATCTGTTGTATAGTTTCCCCTTACACAAACAGAATCCAATAAATCTATCCAAAACCCTCTCACCTCAAGCAGCTCACAGGCTTGCTAGTTTCTAAGTTTTCATTTTCTTTTGTTACGTTTTTCTAAAGACCTAAACAGCTCTTGTTCTGAGGCTTAACTTGTAAAGGACCTGTTAAGATTGGTTGTTGGTCAGTTTTTGGCTGGAATTTTACTTGAACTGTTTGGAGGATGTATTGTTTTTCCAGGGAGGGGCGCATTGGGATGAACCAAGAATCTTGAGAATGCCCAACAAACAACTGTGCTTTAGAGGGACACCTCTAGCCCTGGAATATGTATTGTTATTTGTATGCATTTTTATAGCAAAATTTTAATTAAAAAGATTTCCAATACTTTGTAAAAATTAAAATTTAGTGAACTTAATGGTTCCAGGAGAGTTTGGTTTAGAAATTGCAGGAAAAAATGCTTTACATAAATATTCAGGTGTTTGAGAGTAACTTTTTGGGTGCTTGTGTGTGGTTTTAAAGTACTTTGAAGGATAATCCTGAGTGCCCATAGAGACTAGAAGCCACTGTCTAGAAGTGACAGTGACTACCATTTATTTATAAACAGACTGCATTTCATTTCATGCTGCTTCAGTTTTTAGGAGCATAATTTGGGGTATTCTGATAAAAAAGATCAGCTTATGTGTAAGTGGCTGGGGGAAATTGGTCTAAGAATATGAACTATATTTTCCCTGTACATAGGAATTTAAGGAGAAAAACTAGGTGCCATGAACCAAAGAGTTTAACTTAAAGCTGTCTCTAAAAGTCTAGAGGAGAAAAGTAATAATTTACAAGTGTTTGTCAGTCAGGTGAATGAATTGGTGTTTACAGTGTCTTTGAAAGAAGTGACCGTGTTAAATTGTTTTTAAGCCTTTTCACTTTTAAAAGATACTGGGGACTGGGGATTTAGCTCAGTGGTAGAGCACTAGGCAAGCACAAGGCCCTGGGTTCAGTCCTCAGTTCCAAAAAAACCCCAAAAACCAAAAAATACTGTTGGGCACGATGGTGCTTTAAACCCAGTACTCCTGAGCCAGAGGCAAGTGGATCTCTGTCAGTTCCAGGACAGCTAAGGTCACATAGTTAAGACCCTGATTCCAAAATAAAAATAAAGGTGGTTGTTGTTGTTTTTCCAGACAGGGTTTCTCTGTGTAGTTTTGGTGCTTGTCCTGGATCTTACTCTGTAGACCAGGCTGGCCTCGAACTCACAGAGATCCACCTGCCTCTGCCTCCTGAGTACTGGGATTAAAGGTGCCTGACTTGAGCTTTAGCTTTTAACTAAAAGGCTTTACTAAAAATTAAGCAATCCCCTCACCCACCTTTAAAAGAAAGGGTCTAGTCTCTACCATAGAGATAGTTGTACCCCCATGTTTATGCACTATAGCAAAGGATTGGAATCAACCTAGTTGTCTATCCGCAGATGAGTGGATAATGAAAATTAGGTCTGTGTATAAAACAGAATACTACCCAGCTCTAAGGAATAATTATGTCAAAAAATTTGCAGGAAAATGGATAGACTTGGAATGTATATTAGTAATCAAGGTCACACAGTCTCAGAAAGGAATAACTGAATGTTGTCTCTTGTAAGTGGAGTCTAGCCTATAATCTATGTACAACAGTGTACATGTAGGTCCATATAATAAGGTAACAGAACAAAGGCTAAATATAAGGGGATGGGAAGGACAGTGCAGGGACTGGACCTGAGTTAGGATTGAGGTTAGGAGACCTATTGCTCTTTTTCTTTTGTTTTGTTTTTGAGACAGGGTTTCTCTGTAGCTTTGGAGCCTGTTCTGGATCTCACTCTGTAGACCAGGCTGGCCTCGAACTCACAGAGATCCGCCTGCCTCTGCCTCCCGAGTGCTGGATTAGAGGCGTGCGCCACCACTGCCTAGTGACTGGTTGTTTTTCTAGTGCTAGTTCTGTCATGGATTTTTGTCTTGTTTTGTTTTCGATGGCAGATAAGTACATAAAATATATTTGATACTGCAGCTTCCATTTTGAATGTTAATTCTAACTGTATAGAAGCTCATTGAGTTGTATAGACTTTGAGTCTGGTTAATTTTGGCATTTGATGTTTTTTGCAATTTTTAATTAAAGTTTATAAATAAGTTAATGAAACACTTTACTAACATAACAGAAGAAAGAAAGGGGCTCACTCTAGCCTTGACTGCCCTTCAGCTCACAGAGACCCCTGTCTCTCTCAGTAACTGCCTCTTGAGCAGCACGCCTGACTCCTGTGGGCTTTTATTTGCTTTTATAGACAGAGAAGCAAGACACACTTTCAATGAAAAAATAATTTTGGTGGAGATTCTGATTGGAAATATGACATTCCCAGGAAAAGTATATGAAACATTTGGCTCTTTAAAAGTTGTGTTCTGCCACTGTGCATGCCATTACCCCATCCCCTCTTGTGGAGGATTGACTCAGGGCTCCATATGGTGGGCAAGGGGTGTATTGTTCACCTAGCTACCTGGCTCTCTGTCATCTTAACTACTGCAGGGGCTTGAGAACTTTGAACTCCAAGTCTGCTTTCAGCAAAGGGATTTGTACTACTTTTCTTCCAGGATTCTCTGCATATTGGGTTCCATCCTCACGAATTGGCTCTTTTCTTTATTGGTCATCCGGTAAAAGTGGACATGCTCAATCCTTGATTCACTTTCTCTTTATATTCTTCTGGCAGTTTCATCCAGTGTCACGGCTCACATATCTACTTAAATGTCTAGTCTGGTTTCCCTCTGCTCTTTAGACAATGTTAGGTCTTTCCATTTAAACTAAGCTTCCCTGTTTCTCCTCCACCCACTTCTGATGCTGCTGAACCCCTTCATAGCTAATGCCATCTATCCAACAGTCTGGCAAAAATGATTGGAGTTATTTCTGACTTACCAGTTTTATGCTTGACATTCTCTGATTTTTCTTGTCCTAATAACATGATGAGAATCCAGATGCTTGGCACTGCAGATGGTCTGGCCCAAGGCACGCTCATCTCTTGCTTAGATATGTGAAGTTGTCCCCCTAATGGTCTCCGAGCTTCAGTGCTAACTCCCCACTGTCGTGTGATATTTTGTGTTCTGACAAATGAAGCTTGCCTGGAGATCAGAGCTAGCCACTAGTTAACCATAGAGGCCAGGCAGTGGTGGCATGTACCTTTAACCCCAGCACTTGGGAGGAGTAAGCAGGAAATTGTGGAGTTTAAGGCCACCCTGGGATACACAAGATTGAACCAGTCTAAAAGAGAAGCCGGGGGGTGGGTACTCGCCTTTAATCCCAGCATTAGGGAGGTGGAGACAGGGTCTCGGCCTCCATTGAGTAGTGGAGACTGGAGCCCCCTATTCGGTCTGAGAGTTCATAGAGATAAGTCTCTGGTGGCTGGCTGCTCTCCTTCTCTGATCTTTCAGCTTTCACTCTCCATATCTGACTTGGAGTTTTTATTGTTAAGACTAATTAAGATGGCATACAGTCTTTGCACCACAGCAGCCAGATCATACCACTTCTCAGAAGTAGTCCTTACAGCCTGGAAGGCCATACACAATCTGGGCGTGCTCTCTCCAGCTCTCCTGACCTCAGTTTAGCTGCTGACCCCCAGGTTGTTTGTTACCTTTCTTCTCTCACTTTCCCGTGAAGTATTTCACGGCTTACTCTCACAGCTCCTTTGCTATTCAAGGTCCTTTTTCTGCCTGCTTGGTTTAAAGCTTACCTCTGCTTCTAGTCTCTGCTGTGCTCTAGTCTGTACCATGCTCCATTTCTCTCTTAGCACTTGTACGTTTTAGCATACCTGGTAATTTTCCTGTTAATTGGGCTTGTTATTTCTTCTACAGTCAAACACATACTATAAAACAACTTTTAAGAGAACAGGTGTTTTGCTTGTTTATTTATGTATTTATTTTTGAGAGAGAGTCTTCTCATATAGCTGAGGCTGTCCTTGAACTAGCTAGGTAGTCCAGGCTATGTACCCTAGGTTGGTTTGAATTTGCAACCTTTCTGCCTTCACCTTCCCAGGATGGGATTATGAATATATGCCGTCACAACTCACACTTCTTTGTTTAACCTAAGTGTTTAAGGCATTGTCTGGCTCATAATAGGTGCTAAGAAAGAATTGGTCAAATGAAATAATTAAGCCTGTATCCTGCAGTTCCTGTCTTGTGGATACTGCCTTCTGGATCCTGTAGCTTTTAGTTTGTCCCTTTAGTTTGTTTCTTAGACAGTTCCTAAGAACTTTCAGAGAACAGAAGGGAGTGGCAGGGAGACTCTGTAACCTTTGGTAAAGGGAATAAATAATGTTACACTGTGGTGGAGACTGAGTTACCCACTGCATATAATTAAGACTATTGGTTAATTTAAAAAATTGGTTAAAACAAGGACTTAAAATACATATGTACTTTAGTCAGGTGAAGTGATAATGTGCCTTTAATTTCAGCACTTGAGTGGTGTGGGGGAGAACAGGCAGGTGGATTTCTGTGAGTTCGAGGCCAGCCTGGTCTATATAGTGAGTTCAAGGAAAGCCAGAGCTACGTAATGAGATCCTGTATTGAAAAAAATATCCTAAAACCAAACCAAGACACATTAAATGTTTGTACTCAAATCATTTAACGTTAATTTATATGTATACCTTTTTATTCAGGATAATTATTTTTCTTAGAATAGGGGTCTTCTGATTTTCCTTCCATAGTTGTATTCTAAAAGCATTGTCTATAACTTCATTGTTTCTAGCTTTTTTGTTTGTTTGTTTTCGAGTTTCTCTGTAGCTTTGGAGCCTGTCTTGGAACTTGATCTGTACACCAGGCTGGCCTTGAACTCACAGAGATCCTCCTGTCTCTGCCTCCCGAGTGCTGAGATTAAAGGTGTGTGACACCACCGCCTGGCTTTTGTTGTTGTTTTTTTTGCTTTTTTGTTTTTCTAGACAGGGTTTCTCTGTGAAGCCCTGGCTGTCCTGAAACTCACTCTGTAGACCAGGCTGGCCTTGAACTTACAGAGCTCTGCCTGCCTCATGTACCACCACCACCTGAATGTCTAAAACTTTGTAATATTGGTTTCTTTAAATGAATGAAAATGTTGATAGTGAGAAATTCAAAATCCTGGAGTTTTCCAGCCCTTCAGAGGTCTTGATTTTATTTTCCTACATTTATCTTTTGGCAGACATTAGTCATATATTTCTGCAAAAGAGAGACACGCTAGTGTAGTTAGAGTTTTCCTGCCTGGCCCACAGTCAGGACAAATCTCTCTCACCCGCCGGGCCCATATACGCTCAGACCCAATCAAGTAAACACACAAAAACTTACATTGTTTACGAACTGTATGGCTGTGGCAAGCTTCTTGTTATCTACTTCTTCTATCTTAAATTAACCCATTTCTGTTAGTCTGTACTTTGCCACGTGGCTTACCGGTGTCTTTACATGTTGCTCATGGCAGCAGCTGCCAGTGTCTCTCCCCCAGCCTTCCACTTCCCAGAATTCTCTTCTCTCTTGTCCCGCCTATACTTCCTGCCTGGCCACTGGCCAAACAGCATTTTATTTATACAGAGCGATATCCACAGCATACTAGTGCATTCAGGGAGAGGCCAAGACAGCACCATTTTGAGTAAACATCACAGTCATAGTAGCTCTAGGGTCTTAGCAGTCCCTACTGCTAAGAAGAATGCTCTTTGCCCATATTTCTTTATTTTACTGTTTTCCTTTTCTTTTTTCAGAGGGGGTACTGGTGATTGAACCCAGGGACTTATGTAAGCTTGGGAAAGTGCTCTATCATTGAGTTACAGCCCCCATCTATTTCTTTGTCTTGATCTGAGTAAATTTGTAATTATCAGTACTTTTTTGAGATTCAGTGAGTACATTGTTTATTAGGACACATTGTTATGTTACATGCTCATTGAAAAATGTGGGACAATTCTTTATTGTTACACAGGAACCAGATGAGTTGCCAAGTAAACAGTAATAAGCTAGAAGTTGAAAGGAAACTTGCAGGTCTTAGGCCTTATTAACATTTAGGTTTTATGTAAGTTCTTTATCTTCCCGTTCTTAATTTCGTGCATTCATGTGTCCTTAGAGACAATGCATTAGAGACAGTGAGTGTTAGAGAGTCTGAAGAACTTTGCTTTGAGTCTCGCCTTGATGGTTAGTACCACCTGGTCATGGCCACCTACAGCAGTTACCTCAAACTCATTGCTCTTTGCTTTTTTTCAAACTTGCATGTATATTTTGTTCCTAAGCCATTTTTTGTTTGTTTTGCTCCTTTTGAACTCTATAAACGGGGTTCTTTTTGTATGAATTTATTTGAAACTTCCCTTTTTCCATTCAAACTTTGTAGTCATGGTACTTATTTTTTGCCACACAGACTTTTGTATGATTGTTGTTTTTTTCTGAGACAGGTTTCCCAGACTGACCTTGAACTCAGGACCTCCCTGCTTGCCTCCAGTGCTGACTTTAGAGACCAGCTGCATCATTGTGCATGTCTGTAGCTTTCTGTATGTTGCAGGACATTCTTGTCTCCTTTTCTTAACACATAGCTGTTGACTTTTCTGTTGGGTTATATATCTTTCTTTTTGGCTGCTAGGAGTTATTTGTGTGACCTGAATACTAATTCACGACCAGTTATGTATTATAAATAACTTCTGCTACATTATGGTTTGTTGTCATTTTTTATGTTGACTGTATTAAACCTAGTTTAGTTTTAATTTATCATTATTTCCCTCAGTGATTTATACATTGTATCCTGAAATTGTATTAAGATCAAGATTTTGAGAATGTTCCTGCCTGTTCTTAGAAAGTTTCTATGCTGCCTCACAGTTTTGTTCCTGAAGTTGACTTTGTAATTTCTTCTTTCATGTGATTGTTTCTTTTTCTGCCAGCTCTGCATTGTGTCAAGTTTCTCCTTTTTCAGGGCTAAGATGTGTTTGTTTACTAGATTCCTCAGTAGTTTCCTACAAAATAGGGTTGTTTTAAGGATTGTATCTATGTTTTGCTTTATTGATTATGTGGGGTTCATTAAAAAAATGGAGGATAGTTACATTCTTTGAAATACCAAACCCAACGCCCACAGGAAATGTAAAAGATTAGTAAACCTCTCAGATCAGGCCTGTGTTTGCTGTGGTTTTCTTAATTTGTCAGTACTTGCTGCCTGAGTCAGTGCTGTGAGGCCTGTGTGTATCCAGCTGATGAGTGTTCTTAGGGAGTAAGCTCTCAGCTCTCTTGTCCTGTGTCTCGTGCCTCCCCCCCCTTCACTGTTTGTGTAGGCTTTCCATCTCTGCTTTCCCTTAAATAGACTGTTAGGAATTTGCTTGTGGAGTGACATTAAAGTCAAAATTAAAATTTAGACTACAAATTAGATAGTAAGGTTTTAGAAAGAAGAATCAGTGAGCACCCTTGAGTTTGCCCATCTGAGTGTGCGTCCATAGCATAAACCACCAGGAAAGACATTTTCTCTGTTGAAGAGGATGCACTATTTTTGTACTTACTAAATGTGTGTGTGTGTGTGTGTGTGTGTGTGTGTGTGTGTGTGTGTGTATACACATACAGGTGTGTGGAGGCCAGAGAAAAGCTTTCTGGGGGGTCAGTTTTCCTCTTTAATCCTGTGGTTCCTGGGGATTGGCCTCAGATTGTCAGCCTTGGTATCAGGCCCCTTTGCCAACTGAGCCATCTTGCCAGCCCTGTTTTTATATTTTGGTTATGTCTTTCCTAAAGTTCTCTTGTGATTGAATTAATCATACGCAGACTATCATTGTGAAAGTTTTTTTCTCAGCCCATGCCTTTAAATATTTGCCAACACTAGTGAAAGGTGATAATGTTTTCAAATGTAATTTTCTGATGGTTTCATGAAATCTAGGATATAATAAGCTACATTGTTTAAAGTGTCACTTTACTGGTGAAATGATTACCATTCTCAAGGCACTGAACTCGTACTTCCTGTCCACAATTTCTTGGTTTTCTTAGTAATCCATTACTCTTTGTCCTGGTTGCCTAACTGAAAAGAGATGCTATGGTATTTCAGTCTGTGTATCTTTAATGTTACTCGGGTTGCTTTGAAAATCCATCCGCTCCTGGGTGGGAGTGGTGGTACCAGCCTGAAACTCTGTGGCAGAAACCAAGACGGGGAGAAAGAAGAAGGAAAAGATGCCTACAAGCCAGGCTGGTGGAGGCATTTTCTCAGTGGAGAGTCCCTCTTGCCAGAGATGTCTACGTTTAAATCAAGTTAACAAACTGACCAGCATGCTGATTTGACTAGAATGTGATTTTAGGTGAAATTTTGCATTTTGATGTTCATTTCAGGAAAGGTTAATGTTTTGTCTTTATTTTCTTTTGTGTTATTTAACTCTTTAAAAAATAATTTATTTTTATTTTATTTGTGTTGATGTTTTGCCTACATGTATGTCTGTGTGAGGGTGTCAGATCTTGGAGTTACAGACAATTGTGAGCTGCCATGTGGGTGATGGGAATTGAACCTGGGTCCTCTGGAAGAGCAGTCAGTGCTCTTAACCACTGAGCCATCTCTCTAGCCCGTATTGTTTATCTTTTGCAAATTTATGGATATCAAGCTTGTTTTTAAGATCTCTTACTGGCAAATGTAGTGGATTTGTAAACCTTTAGCTTGTATAAAGGGAATTCACTATTTTTTTAGGTTTTAAGTACTTTGTTTTCTATGAATAAAACTTTGGATTATTTATTTAACACATTATGGTGTGCGTTTATGATGTGTATGTGTGTGGGTACCCATCTGCCAGTGTATGAGCAGAGTTCAGAAAACAATTTCCTGGAATTATCTGGCCTTCCACCAGGGGATCCAGGGATCAGACTTCATGTTGGCAGGCTTGGGTGGTGTCAGCTTTCGTATGGATAAAATACCTGGACAAAAAACAAGTTAGGGAAGGAAAGGTGAGTGGGCTGTGGAGGGGAGGTGTAGGGGCAGGAGTGGGAAGCTGGCGAGGCTGTCCAGTGCTGGACTTCCTCTATCTGGCACGGTCCTGGGTTCCTAACCTTCAACAGCACCACTAGATAAGTGAGCCTGTCAGGGACGTGTCTCACTGAAACCACCATAGACAGCAGGCTTTTGTACTGGCAAAGAAATCTCTCTGGCTCTGGATGTTTTTATTTGATGTAAATGATCTTGTCTTTGCTCTACTGATTTGAAATAACTTTCGGCAATCTATTTGGGTTTCCTTGAGTTAGTTTGTTTTGTGAGACAGGGTCTAGCTAACCTAGAAGTCATGTGTAGATCAGGCAGGCCTTGAACTCACAGAGATGAGCTGTCTGTGCCTTCAGCACTGGGGTTAAATGAGTGCTCTGCCACTCCTGGGTCAGTTTTTTTTTTCTTTTTAATTATTAAAAGAAAATAGTATTTACCTTTACTTTTTGTGTGTCTATGTGTATGTAAAGTGATTTTTTTTTCATTTATGGACTCTTGCAAAATACAAACAGTTACTTTGGGCTCATTAATTTACAAAATTGCCTTGTCTTGTAAGTGGTTGCACTGCAGTACTTGTGTCTGTACTGGCTTGAGTTTCTCCTCTAATCTAATTGAAGGCGTGTTAATGATGCCCTTTGAGACAGTATCTCTCTCTAGTCCAGGCTGTCCTCCTGCATTAGCCCTCCAAGTGTTGGTGTGATAGGCATGTGCCACCATACCTAGACCCTCCAACCTATTTTTGTCATTTGTTAGTTTTAAAAGTTTGATTGCTTTTTACTTTAATTTTTCAGAAATCCCAATTCATATTTGTTTAGTCACTTCTTTATATTGACTGCTTTTTGTTAGTATTTGTCTTAGTTAGGGTTTCTATTGCTGTAATAAAATATCATGACTAAACTCCGTGTGGGGAGCATGGTTTTGAATGAAAATGAGGACATGACCTCTCCCAGGTACGGTTGATGAAGTTTTTTATGTAGAGAACAAACAGCTAGAGGCATCTGGAAGGGTGCAGACTGAACCAAGCTATGAGAAGAGAGAGAGGAACCAAGAGTCCAAGAGAGCACATGAGAACCAGGAAGGCATGTAGCCAAAATGGCTGAGTTCTACAGGAATCAGAAGCTGGGGAAGGGAAGGGAAGCCCAGCCACCTGAGTTGGAGAGGTTTAGGGTAGGGTGGGCGGGAAGTGCTGGGAGGAGCCACGGGTACTGAGTGAGACTTGTCCCAGGTTTCTTTGTGACCCGACAATTCCATCCTACAGGTTATAGTCCATCATCCAGAGAAATCAGATCAGAAATTCAGGCAGGCGCCTGGAGGCAAGAACTGATGTAGAGGCTGTGGAGGAGTGCTGCTTCTAGCTTGCTCCCCGTGGTTTGTCTAGCCCGCCTTCTTGATTGCATACACGTTCATCAGCCCTGGGATGGGCTTGCCCACAGGCCTATCTGGTGGGGGTGTTTTCTCAGCTGAGGTTCTTTTTTCCAAAATGACTCTATAGTGTTTCTCAAATTTGACATAGCACTAGCCTGCACAGTATTAATGAGTGTGACATATTCGTGCATGGATATAGCATATTTGATCATATTCATGCCTCTGTTACCTCGTCTGTCCGTCCCTCTGTCCTTCCCTGTAGTGCCCTTTCTACTTTGATGCATTTCTTCCTGTATTCTACATAGGAGAAAGTCGTTGATACTTGTCTGTGTCTGGTGTTTTCCACTTCACATGATTGTCTCTGGTTCTATCTGTGTCCTGTAAACGAGAGGATTTTCTCTGTTGCTGAATGAATTCTCTACTGACATATACTACATTTTCTTAGTTGATAGACACCTGAGTTGGTTCCATAAACTTGGCTGTTGCAATAAACATGGATGTGTAAGCATCTTTACTATATGCTGTTTTAGATTCCTTTACTTAGGGAGTGGTATAGCAGGATCATATGATAGTTTTAGTTTTTTCGCTTTTTAGAGTCCCTCATACAGATTTCCAAAGTGGTTGTACAACATTTCTAACAGTATATATTATTACCCCCCCACCATGATCTTTTGGTTTAAGTTTTTTTTTTTTTTCAAGTTATTGACTAAGTCCTGGATATTAATTCTCTGTCGAATGAGTAGTCTGTAGAGATTTCCTTGTTTTTAGCTGACTTTTTCAGTTTCCTTCGCCGTGTAGAACTGGTTTGTTTTGTGCAATCTCATCTGTCATCCTTCCTGAGCTGTGGGGATAATGTCTGGTCGTTACCTGTGCCTATCTCTTGACTTACTCTCTGCTAGCAGCTTCAGGGGTCCGGGCTCTTGACTTGTTTTCAGGGGATTTTCAGGTAGGGGAGAGAGACGGTTCTAGTTTCAGTCTTCTCCGTGTGGCTGTCTGGATTCCTAGCGAAGAAAGGCTGCCTTTTCTCTCTCGTGTGTTTGTGCACCTTTTGACGGTTGGCCATACATGCTTGGGTTTGTTTCTGAGCCTTAACCTGGCTCCGTGGTTATTTTTATGTCATGCCGTGCTGTATTTGTTGCTGGTGCTCTGTAATTTAAACTGAAACCAGGCACCGTGATAGCTCTAGCAGTGTTCCTTTTGTTGAATGTTGCTTTTGGACATTTTGGCTACCAGTAATAGATAATTGCTTATCACTATAGCATACTGCCTACAAATGAACCATTTTTCTTTTTTTAAATTAAATATATTTATTCATTAATTTTGTTTCCATTTTACATACCAACCCCAGTTCCCCCTCCCTCTCTTTCTCCCGCCTCCTCACCTCCCTCCCACTCTACCCCCATCCACTCCTCAGAGTGGGTAAGGCCTCCCATGGTAGTCAACAAAGTCTGGCATACCAAGTTGAAGGAGAGCCTAGCCCCTCTCCATTGTATCAAGGCTGAGCAAGGTATCCCACCACAGGGAATGGGCTCCAAAAAGCCAGTTGATGCACCTGGGATAAGTCCTGGTTCTGCTGCCAGGGACCCCACAAACAGATCAAGCCACACAACTGTCACCCACATTCAGCAGGCCTAGTTCAGTCCCATGTAGGTTCCCCAGCTGTTAGTCCAGAGTCAGCTGTCTCTGTGGGTTTCCCCATCATGTAAATGAACCATTTTTCTAAAAAAAAAAAAAAAAAAAAAAAAAAATGCATTTGGCTTAAAAAAAAGGCAACATAAAATTAGGTATTGTAGGCTTAAAGGACAGGAAACCCCTGATACACTGGTGGTCTGTTCTGAGGCTCAGGGATGAGATTACAGATTGTTTTACCAGGATGTAATAAACTTGCTTGCTCAATGTTACCTTACAGCTATTCTTGTCCTTTGAATAGCATGCTTATAGGCTAACTCATGAGCATGCGCTTCTTTTAAAGGTGGATTCATTTAGTTGTCCATTTCGTTGTTTTATAGTTAAGGGTTTTTGGTGACTGTATATGGATGGGGGTAAGAACCACTTTTAGTTTGCTTAGTCTTGTGTTTCGATAATTTCCCCCCAAATGTTTGTTTGTTTGCTTGTTTATTTATTTATTTATGAATGATACAGGGTTTCTTTGTTCTGGAACATGCCCTGTAGACCAGGCTGGCCTTGAATTCAGTGATCTACTTGCCTCTGCCTCCTGAGAACTGGAATTAGAGGTGTGTGCCACCACTGCCCAGCTTCCAATTGTTCTTTTAAGTCATCCAGCTTAGGTAATTTTGTTAAAGTACAGAAAAAATTTAAAAGTAGGTGTGTGTGTGTGTGTGTGTGTATCACTTTCATTTGTTTTAAGGCTTAGTTTGAAGAAAATGTTAGTAGATGTGAGAATAAGTGAACATCCCAGTAAGAAGAAAATAGAATTCAAATTTTTTACTTATTTGAAATTTAATAGTATATGATGATATTGCTTCAGTTTTCCTCTGTGCAGGCAGACAATTTTTTATTTCTGTTTTTACTTCTAAAAGTATAATGTAACTGAGGGTGGTGATTTAAACCTACAATTCTGTATTTGGGAATATTAGGCCAGCCTGAGCTATGTAGTAAGACCATATCTGTCTTAAAAAATACTATTGTCCATTAAGAATGGTTCCAGTCTGGAGAGATGGAGCTGGCTCAGTGGTTAAGATCACCGGCTGCTCTTCCAGAGGACCTAGGTTTAATTCCCATCACCCACATGGCAGCTGTCACTGTCTGTAACGGGCTCCAACATCATCATGAAGGCATGAATATAGACAACACACCAATGCATAGAAAAAAAAAGGTTCCTAGTGGAGCAAGGTGGCATATGCCTTAGTCTTATGGGTCTCAACTTACTTTAATACATTTCCTTGTATTGTGGTGACCTCCAACCATAAAATTATTTTCGTTTCTACTTCATAACTATAATTTTACAGCTGTTTTGAATTGTAATGTAAATATCTGGTATGTGACCCCTATGGAGGGTCCTTTAACCCTAAAGGAGTTGTAACCCACAGGTTAAGAGCACTGCTTTAAGAGCACTTTAACCACTGCGTAGCTGGAAGGTTTTTCTGGTCCTGCTCGGCCCTGTGGTCCCCCAGCCGCTTATAAAATAATCATTAGAAGGCTTATATTAATTACAAACTATATGGCCTATAGCTTAAGTTTCTTGCTAGCTAGCTCTATCATCTTAAATTAACCCATTTCTGTTAATCTGTGTTTTGTCACATGGCTGTGGCGTTACCAGTCTGCTGGCATGTTGCTCCTTGGGCGGCAGTCTCTCAGACTCTGCCTTTCTCTTTCCTGTCTCCTTGGATTTTCCACCTGCTTTTAAGATGGCTTGCCATAGGGCAAAGCAGCTTATTTATTAATCAGTGGGAACAACATATATTCACAGTGCACAGAAAGACATCCCCCAACACCACTGCTTTAAGAACCAGCACTCAGGAGGCGGAAACAGGCAGGTGAATCTCTTGTGTTGTGAGGCCAGCCTGGTCTACAGAGCTAGTTCCAGGACAGCCAGGGCTACACAGGGAAAAACCTTGTCTCAAAAAACAAACAATGAAAAAGTGGTTCCTTAAATATCTAATTTTAATTAAAGTTTTTTTTTTTTTGAGACAGGGTTTCTTTGTGTAGCTTTGTGCCTTTCCTGGAACTCACTTTGTAGCCCAGGCTGGTCTCGAACTCACAGAGATCTGCCTGCCTCTGCCTCCAGAGTGCTGGGATTTAAGGCATACACCACCACCGCCTGGCCAAATATCTATTTTAATGTGAAAGAGATTTAATTATTTGTGATCTCATTCTTTTAAAAAAATGTGATCTCATTCTTTAAAAAAAAAAATTCTTGTTTTTTATGTATAGTCTCAGTTTATGTAACTGTTAGGTTCAATATAAATGCTCTTTTATGTATTTTTCTATATTGTCTTAACTCTTGTATAAATATTTCTGTAGATGTTCCACATTGAAATAGTTTTCCCATTAAAAACAATGAAATCCATCTCTCTCTCTCTGTATACAGACACATATACTTTTACTAGTTAAGTACTTTAATTAGAATTCTGAAAATTATTTTCAGACTTAAATATCTTTGAGACAGGTCTCACTGTGTGGCACAGGCTGGCTTCTTCACTGGTGGTCTTCCTGCTTCGGCCTCCACGCACTAGGCTTCAGTCACAACTTGCCATATGTCTCATACCATTAGAATTTTGTATTATACATATTCTTAATATAAACTAGCTTTTGTGCTTGCTAAGAGATTTATACAGTTCATTTTAACTCAGTGATATAGCTCAATTTTTATAAGAAAATGTATAAATTTTAAGAGGACAAGTAAATAGAATTTAAAAGCAAGATGATTACCATTCATAATAAATACTCTGAAACATAGCATGTGACTCTTATTTCTCCATATTTTTTCTTGGTTTTGCAGTGCTATGGGAGTCATGCATGCTAGGCATGTGCTTTACCATTGAGTAATCCCGTCCTTATAGTGTTAATATTTTTGGAATTCTTTAAATGTACTGCATGGTTGAACTCTTTGATTCTTATTTTAGGACAAGGTTTTTGTGCATAGATGTATGTTTTCCCTTGAGAGAATCTGGGAATTATTTGTAAACATTAGTGGGTATACTTTTTTTTTATTGTAGTAAAGAAATAGTATATTTCATTATTTTATTTATTTATTTTATTAATTTTATTTTTTGGCTTTTCAAGACAGGGTTTCTCTGTGTAGTTTTGGTGCCTGTCCTGGATCTTGCTCTGTAGACCAGGCTGGCCTCCGACTCACAGAGATCTGCCTGGCCTCATTAATTTCTTGAAGGATTTAATCCGGAGTAAAATAGAAAAGAGACTATTGTGTGGACTGTGCTTTGAGCAGAGTTTGGGCTCGATTTCTTGTGTCCTGTGCAAATTTTGCTCTTGATTTACTTGACAGAAATTCCATTTGCCATTATTGGCAGTTTCCAACATTCAGATTAGAATCCATTAAAATTTGCATATGGTTAGGTTAAAAAGGTAATTAATCTTCATGCCTGGTAAGGGGAAAGTAACATAGGTCACTTTTGCCAAGTCTACCTAGTCTCTATTACCAGTTCAACAAACACAATGCATTGCATCTTAAGGGCTTAGAAAATGTTAATGATCAAGTTTCCATCCACTACAGATAACTTTGTCTCAACCCTTTCCCTCCCCTTTCCCATTACCTCTACCTGGTAAATCCCTTAGCTTGTCTTTTTTTTCCCTTTCTGTGTAGTTTTGGTGCCTGTCCTGGAACTCACTCTGTAGCCCAGGCTGGCCTCGAACTCACAGAGATCCGCCTGCCTCTGCCTCCCAAGTGCTGGGATCAAAGGCGTGTGCCACCACTGCCTTTTTTTTTTTTAAAGTTCCCTCTTATTTTGTTCCTAGGCCCTCATTGCCATCCTTTCCCCTCAATGTATAACCCTGTTACCTGTAGTTATAAAGTGAATTTAAGGTGTAGTAATAGATATAATACATGCTTCTTTATTTTTAATTTTACCTATAACAAATATGGAATTGAACATTTTGTAATCTTTTTAAAGTCAAAGTTTAACATTTTAAGGCAAGTGATTCTGACAGTGCTATATCCCTAGTTTTAGTTATTGAATTTATTATATGTAACATATCTTAATTAAATAAAATTATGACTTTTTTTTACTTTAATTATTGCATTTTTTATAGGTAACATATCCTCCACCTCAACCCCCTGCTCCAAGATAGGGTTTCACTGTGTAGCTCTGGCTATCCTGGAACTCATTATGTAGATCAGGCCTTGAACTCAAGATCCACCTGCCTTTGACTCCTGAGTGCTGGGACAAAAGGCATGTACCACTATACTTGGTTTATGTAACACTTTTTCCCCCTTCTCTTTCTTCTAGACAGGGTTTCTCAGTGTAGCTCTGTAGACCAGGCTGGCCTCGAACTTACAGAGATTCCCCTGCCTCTGCCTCCCACAGGGATTAAAGGTGTGATTTTTGACTTTAGTAGAATTGAATTTAATCATAACCATAGTATTTATAGTTTTTGTTTTTGTTTATTTTTTTTAGATAGAGGCTTATGTTGTGTAAGCTGGCTTTGAATGTGTACTAGCACATCCAGTTTAAATGGTTCTAAGGATTGAATCTTGTGCTAGCAAGCACTCTATGAACTAAGCAACCCCAAGTACTTGTAGGTTTAATAGCTATACACTGAGTTGGTCTTGAAGCTGAGTGTTTTATGTCTTCAGTTTGTATGTGATGCTGCTCTGTGTCCTGACATTGTGGTTAGGTTCCTCCACATACATTTGAGATCCATATGAATTCAAACAAAGTCTTGAAGGAATTCCATGAAAATCCAGAGGAAGGCAGCAACATTCCTTCAGATCTGTGGGGCCTGAAAAATGGACATAGAAAGTGAGCCTAATGTGAGGACAGTGTTTTCAGACCTCTGTGCTCTGGTGTTGGGTCTCTTTGCCCTGAGTGTTTGCTGCTTTTCCTTTTTGTTTGGATGAACTTGGTTAGTATGATCACAGAGGAAGATTCTGGAAGCCTACGTGTGTATAGGTGTATGGATTTAGCGTACTCTTGTAGCTTCTCTGTCTGCTGCTAAGCAAAACTTTGAAATGTTCTCTCAATGGCCCAGCACATCTGTATATCCTGTGGATGCTTTAAAACACACACACACACACACACACACACACACACACACACACACACACACACACCACTCATCTTTAGAAGCATTTCAGTTGAACATAGCTAACAGGCAGACAAAGCAAATTGTGTTTAATTGACTCTCAAATGAGACGAGTTGTCAGGGGGAGCAATCTTAAATAGTTAGCATGTGATCCCTTTCCTCCTTGAGCTTCTGTGATCTCACTGTAGTAGATTGCTTGTGGAAATGTGACTTTTAGTCAGAAAGATTAATCTTGTGCCTGTTGAACTATTTTGTTTTTAGGTTCTGTTTCAATTTTAGATGTGGGTCATTGCTGGTGTAACTTCAATTAAGAATGCTCTGGTTTTAAAATGAGCTATAAATTAATTGAAAGACAGAGTTGATTTTAATAAGTTTAAAGCTGTTTATGATTACCATGTACAGTCATTCTGTTTGGCTTGGCAGTTAACACAGACAAATAAATGACTCTTTTACTAACATCTATATTCAGGGAGGATCTCATGTGGCTCAGGTTGGGTTTCAACTCTTAATCCTTCTGCCTCAGCCTATATGCAGGGATTGCAGGCCTGAGCCACCACTCTGTCCCAAGTATGTTTATTTTGTCTTGTAATATTTAACTTTGTAAAAATACTTCTGGTAAAGCAAAGTTTTAAAATAACTATAAGAACAATGATTCCACATTTAGGAAGAATTTGTTCATTTTTTTTCTTTGAGATAGGGTCTCACACTTTGGCCTAACTTTGTATGAGGGTGCTTGAACTTCTTAATATCCTGCCTCCACCTCTGGACTGCTGGGATTCTAGAATCTTGTGCCACTATACCCAGTTTATGAGGTGTTGGGAATCAAACTTCATGTATGGTAAGCAAGCACTCTGTCAACTGTTTACATCCTCAGACCATCCCCTTTAAAAACAACACTATTTACACATTAACTGATTGATTCAATTAAGAAAAAGATCACATGTATAATAGGCTGGTTTTGAGTTCACTATGTAGTTGGGGACGGGTGTTTCCTGTCTCAAATGCCTGTTCCCAGATACCCAGTAGCCACTTTCCAAATTACCACACAGAGGCTTATATTAATTATAAATGCTCAGCCAATATCTCAGGCTTATTACTGACTAGCTCTTATACTTAAATTAACCTATAATTCTCATCTATGTTTAGCCATGTGGCTTGGTACCTTTTCTCAGTATGGCATTCTCATCTCCCTTCTCTACGTTTGCAGGCGACTCTCTGACTCTGCCTTCCTCCTTCTCATCATTCTCAGTTTGGCTTTTCTGCCTAACTTCCTGCCCAGCTACTGGCCAGTCAGCTTTTTATTAACCAATGAAAATAATACATATTCATAGTTTAGAAAAGTATTATTCCACAGCATCTCCCCCTTTTTGTCTAACCAAAGAGGAAGGTTTTTGTCTTATTGTAGTAAAACTGTATATAACAAAACAGTTATTAAGTAAGAATTGCAGTGACAATATCCAATCCATTTGCATTTGACAAAATTAGAGAAAATACTATTTATCTTATCTTGGTGAGTCTAAAGTTTTGTATCTAATTTGTTTTCTATTATAACTAAGGAAAACTGTAAGTATAACTATTTATTCTTCAACTACATCAAAGACCCCAGAAGGGTGAAATGTTGCCTATGACAGGGACAAATACAAATGGACTAGACATTATTAATATAATTATTGCCTGTATATATATTTGTATATAGTTATTGTATTGTATATAGTTTTACTGTATTAGCTAAAACCTTTACTTTTTATTTAGACAAAATGGGGGAAATGTTCTGTGATATTTTGATTGTGTTCTGACAAATAAAGTTTGCTTGGAGTCAAAGGGTGGAGCTAGCCACTAGCTGACCATAGAGGTTTGGAGGACTGTAGATAGAGAGGAGACAGGAAGTGGTAAGGCAGGACTGAGAGAGGATCTCGGCCTTTTGGATGGAGGAGTGGAACATGTAGGAAGCAACTGGTGGCTGCCCCCGGTTCTTTGATCTTTCAGGTTCTTACCCCAATATTTGACTCCCAATTTTTTTATCGATAAAGATTAATTAGATTAATGCTTCAATAACCTAGGATGTAAAATGCTCCTGCTCTACCTCTAGAGTGCTGAGATTAGGGGCTTGTACTACCAAGCTTGATTTTTATGATGTACTGGAGCTCAAACCCAGGGCTTTGTGACTGCTAGGTCTACCAGTAGATCCATCCTCTGCCTCAGAATTTGGCTGCTTTAATCATCTCAAGAACATTAATTAAAAAGCTGGAATATTCTTAAATTTATTCTACATTAATTGTGCAAAAGTTGGTACTGGGGAGATGGCTTAGTGATTAAGAATATGTACTGTTCTTGCTGAGGACTTCAGTTTGATTCCTATGTCAGGTGGCAGACCTGTAATCCTAGCTCCAGGAATTCTGATGCTTCTGGCCTTTGAGGACACCTACATTCAAGTGTACACGCATACACATACATGCACATAATATAAAACAATCTTTAAAAAGGTACAAAAGTTAATTAACTTGCTTCAGTTTGCTTTATTACAAGTGTGTCATAGGATATAGTTAAATCTTGTGTTATATATACTGTCCTTTCCTCCAACATGTTGGAGGTAACATAAGAATACACGTAGCATAGAAATATATATATATAGGAATATTAATGTCTAGAATTTAAACTCCCAAATCACTTTTTCTTTAAGTTTCACAGAAACCCCTGGAGGTGAGGCATATGGTGTCTGTGTTCAGACAGGCAGATGTGACCAGATAATGAGATTACACCTTCAGGCAGCATTGAGTCATCAGATAGGGGATATTGGGTGCTGCTGCTGAGATAGAGCCTTGGAGAAGACAGTGATGGCAGTGCACAGTAAATTGTTTCATACACAAAGTAAGATCAGAGGATTTAAGAAAAGCATCTACTTTGTGCTTGTAATGTCAAATACCATATCAAATCATTGTGATGTTTTTACTCCTGTTTCCTTAATCTTGCTGTATCCCATTACGTCATGAGGCTGGTTGTTAGAGGAATGACATTTGCTAGCAGTTGTCTTAACCATACCTATTTTTCCTTTTCCTTTTTTTTTTTTTTTTTTTAATTTCTTTGAGGCAGGGTTTCTCTGTGTAGCTTTGGCTATCTTGGAACTCACTCTGTAGACCAGGCTGGCCTCAAGATCCATCTACCTCTGCCTCCATAATGCTGGGATTAAAGGTGTATGCCACCACGGCCAGACTCTAAAGTTTGGCACTTTAATGACGTTAGTATGTTGGTAATTGCTAATACATCACTATTTTCAAATGTAGTAAGTAGTATATGTTATATACTAAAAAGGGGGAAACTAAGTATTAAAGTAAGTACCAAAAATGAGGGTGGAAGAATAGTGTATTGTAGGTGGAATATTCTGTCCTGCCTGTTAGCTCCCAAATAGCCACACAGAGACTTATTTATTATAAATGATTGGCTGGTAGCTTATGCTTGTTACTAACTAGCTCTTACAACTTAACACATTTATTAATTTACATGCTGCCATGTGACTCATGGTTTGTTACCTCATCTTGTATATGTCCTGCTTCCTCTGTGCCTGGCTTGTGACTGTGCCCTTCTTTTTCTGGAACAGCATTTTTAGCCTCTTCCTGCCTAGCTTTTGGGCACTTAGCTCTTTATTAAACCAGTGGAGCAACACATCTTCACAGTGTACAAAAGGATTATTCCATAGCAGTGTATTGTATAATATGTTTGGGATGTTCTGAGTTTAATTCCTAATAGTATTACTTCTTTCACTTCCTACCCTGTCAAAAAAGGGAGGGCAGTGGAGAAGAACTACCCTCCCCCACCTGCCCCTTTTAGGGTCTTTTCATGTGCTTTGAGAAGGAAAGGATATGCCACACTACTTAGTTATCATTTCCCTTTCATAGTATAGTTCAGTTGTAGAACCTGTGGTTTAAACAGCTAACTTGTTTTAGGCTATGTTTGTAGATTGGGTTAGATTTGAAATGATAATTGAAAGGACAGGGTGTTTTAAGTAGGTTTTTATAACTGACTGGGGTTTTTCTTTGTCTTTTTTGCCTCCCCCATTTAGATTTCATAGGCTCCCGTTAAGAAAAGCGCCATGGAGTTTTATGAGTCAACATATTTTGTTGTCCTTATCCCTTCAGTAGTCATTACCGTCATTTTCCTTTTCTTCTGGCTTTTCATGAAAGAAACACTATATGATGAAGTTCTTGCAAAACAGAAAAGAGAACAAAAGCTGATTTCTACAAAAACAGATAAAAAGAAGGCAGAAAAGAAAAAGAACAAAAAGAAAGAAGTCCAGAATGGGGCCATTCATGAATCTGATTCTGAGAATCTACCTCGGGACTTTAAATTATCTGATGCTGCAGCCGTGGAGGAGGAGCAGTTTGTACCTGCTCCATTGAATGCTTTTGGAACTTCCAGCAGTGTTAAGGAAAGAAAGAAGAAGGAAAAGAAACCAAAGCCTTCACCTGAAGAGCAGACCATCAAAGAAAGTGATGCATCAAAGATTTCAGGCAAAAAAGTAGAGCCCGTCCTAGTTACAAAGCAGCTGGCCCCACCTCCTGAAGCAGCAGCCTTGAAGAAGAAAGCAGGGCAGAAGAAGTCTAAAAATGGCAGCGGTACATAATCTTTTAACTCATTGCATGGTTCTATGTAGTAATCTGAAACAGATTGTTCACCTCTCTGGTTGCTCTGGTTAACAGGAATTGCTGATAGAAATTAGCAGTGGTTAAAGAAACACTTTAAACTTCATCTTTAACTATGTAAAAGACTCATTGGAAATTTATACACCTGATTTTGGTGGCTTGAGGGCTTCTAGTTATTGACAGTGACATTTCAGTGAACACATTGTAATCAGTGTGATAGGAGTTGAAAAGGGGAAATGTTTCTCCCTTTTGATTCAGTTTTCAAACAGTTACATATCTGGAGGCACTGGGCCTCGGGAGATGAGTCATTTGCCAACTGTAGACACTAGAGTAACAGGTCATGATGGTAGAAAAAGATCTGTTGATCCAGGTCTCAGGACTTCTAAGGTGAGCTCCTTTGGAACATGCAGTGCCAGGCATTAATTTTAAAGCTTGAGAAAGTGCTGGCTAGTTGTGACTGTGTATGTAAATATATATGTGTCTGTATATCTCATGTATACACACACACACACACACACACACACACACACACACGTATGCACATATGTAGATATAATTAATAAACATTGGATTGAAAATACTTGAAAAAAGATTGTGAAAATATTTGAAAGAGAGTCCGTTTTCAATATGGGCAGTCATTTAAAATTGTCATTATTTCCTAGACAATATGGTACAACAACTATTTACATAACATCCACTTTTTATAATATATTATAAATAATCTAGAGATGTTTAAAGTATACAAGAGAAGTACATGGGTTGTATTGAAATACAGTGTCATTTTCTGTAAGGGAGTTGAGCACTCTTAGGCTTTGATATTGGTGGTGCTTTCTAGAATCTGTTTCCCCCATGCGTGTCAGAGAAGGAGTGTACTATGGAAAGGAGAATGTGTAAGCTAGTGACAAAAGGTGATTTATACAAAAATATGGAAGGGGTAATAGAGAAGAAATACAGAAACCAAAGCAACAATAATTAATGGTATTTAATTTAAGAGTTTCCAGAGGGGGCAGTGCCCAAGCTGTCTTTAGGGCTAAGTCACTTTACCAAGTCAATAGTGGGTCTCACCCTACACTGACAGAAAGCTACTTGTCAGGGTACAGGAGAGATGCATGAGTATAGAGTATTGTTACGAGTGCCGTCAACAGTTTAATCCTAGCACTCATGAGGAAGAGGCAGAGGCAGGTGGATCTCTGTGAGTTTGAGGCCAGCCTGGTCTACAGAGCAAATTCCAGGACAGCCAGGGCTACACAGAGAAACCCTGTCTGATGGGTGGAGGGGGAAATACAGTGAACAAACATGAAAAGGTCATAGTACCTAGGTCATGATGGTTTTTGTAAACACCCCAGGAAGTAGGGCTTATATTAGTTACTATTAGAGCTTTCAGTCAGGTTAATAATACAGTCCTTCCGTCCGTCCTTCCTCCCTCCCTCCCTCCCTCCCTCCCTCCTTCCCTCCCTCCCTCCCTCCCTTCCTTCCTTCCTTTTGCTGCCTGCCTGCCTGCCTGCCTGTCTGTCTGTTTCTATCTATCTAATCAATTTAATGAGTACATTGTAGGGGAACAGTGAGTTGAGCAATGTTGGATTGCATTTGATTTACATATATGTAAATATGTATTTTAAGAAATATATGTATTTTAAGGATTTAATCTTTATTTTATGTGTATATGTATATGAGTATTTGCCTACAAGTATATTTGTGTACCACTTACATTCCTGGTGCCTTAGGTGTGTCCTATTTTCTGGAACTAGAGTTTTACAGGTGATTGTGAGCTACCATGTAGGTCCTGGGTACTGAACCCAGGTCCTGTGCAAGAGCAGAAAGTACTCATAACTGCTGAGCCATCTCTCCAGTCCCTGATTAGATCTATATTTTAGAGAGTTCTTGGTCAGAATTTATGAGAACAGATTCCATGACATTTTCACATAGGCATAAAGATGGTTCATCAGTAGTGCAGAGTTAGGTCATGGGGTCAGGCTGTGGTAGTGCCAGAGGAGGGAAAGAGAGGTGTGCACATGTTAGGAAGCACCAACCTCAGACTGGAGTGGCGGGTAAAGAAGTGAGGGTCAAGGCTGATGGAGATTCTAAGTTAGGATGGGCTGGGCAGACTTCAGTCTGTGAGCTAAGTCAGTCATCCTGACTTTTGTTGCCAAGAATAGATTTTGCATTTTAAATGATATGGAAAAGAGTCAAAGAATAATACTTGGAGAAATGTAGAAATTATCAGTTAGGCTTCAGTGTCCATAAAGTTATTTTGAGCACAGTCACTTCTGTGTATTTGTGACCAGTCTTCACAGTGGTCAATAGTGGACTTGGATGGTTGTGGTGAGCGTGTAGTGGCCTGCAAAGGCTGAAGTATTTATCCCCTGGCCTTCAGAATAAAGAAAAGTTTTCCAGTCTGTGTTTAGCGGGTCTTTGTTAGCACTGAGGTAAGGAATGTTGGAGAGACTGACTGAGAGAAGAGAAGAGAATGTTTCTAGTTTGGGTCGTAGGTGTCTGTGTGTCATTCACATAGTTAGCAACTGAGGGTGCAGCCAAGTGCATCCGTGGGACGGCCAGGGTGCAGGGCAGGCTTAGAAGCCAGAAGTGTGAAGGCAGTAGTTGAAGTCATGGGTGTAGTCGTTCGTTGTGAATGCCAACATGTGAGGTTTTCCTTAGAAGTAGTTCTCAGGGCTGGAGAGATGGCTCAGAGGTTAAGAGCACTGACTGACTGCTTTTCCAGAGGTCCTGAGTTCAAGAGGTCCTGAGTTAAATTCCCAGCAACCACATGGTGGTTCACAACCATCTGTAGTGAGATCTGGTGCCTTCTTCTGGCCTGTAGATATACATGCAGGCAAGGCAGAACACTATATACACAATAAATAAATCTTTAAAAAAAAGTAGTTCACAAAGGACACTCGAAAGGGATGTGAGAAAAGAATTGGGGAGCTTAATATTTTTAAAGTGTAGTAAAGTTTGGGACTCAGATTTGAGTTAATCCTTTTTTTTTTTTTTTTGGTTTATTGAGACAGGGTTTCTCTGTGTAACTTTGTGCCTTTCCCTAGAACTCTCTCTGTAGCCCAGGCTGGCCTCGAACTCAGAGAGATCTGCCTGGCTCTGCCTCCCGAGTGTTGGGATTAAAGGAATGTGCCGCCACTGCCCTGCTGAGTTAATCTTTAATTGGAGTGGGAGAGATAAAAATTAGGCTGTAGTTAGTGGTCTATAGAAAAAAAAGCACAGGCTATTGTTTTATCCATGGGAATGGATGTGGCAGGTGGGAATTGTCAGCGGTAGGGAAGGTTTAAAATGGTAGTTGATCATACTGTGGGCTGAATAGGGCTGGCAATGGCCCTGAAAGGAGGGAAAAGGGGCCAAGTACATTAAAGGTTGGACATTGTAGAGTAAGAAAGCCAGAGGAAAAGTTTCTGGTAAGAGACTGAATATGAGACTAAGCTTTGTTGTGGTAAAGCGTGCTGGGAATTATTTATTAATAATTTCTTGTTTTCTGGTGTGTTCATTGTTTGCACTGATGATTTTTCTCCCACTTATATTTGATAAAGATGACCAAGATAAAAAGGTGGAAATGCTGATAGCACCTTTAAAAAAGCAAGACATGTCACTCCTCCATCAAGAGACTAAACAGGAAGGTGGTCTGGGAAAGAAGAAAGGTCTGTCAAAGAAGCAGAAGACAGAAAATGGTGAGACTGGATGCACGTTTATGAATGCTGATTGTAGAAAGATGTGGGCAGAAGCTCTGGAGACCGTGTGTACTGTAACCACTGGAAGTCTAGTGCCAGTCTGAAATTCTAAAATGCTGGTGTTTAAATAGTCATCTTGATTTTGAAACATAATTAACAGTATGTACAAGCTAGACAGAGTAAAAATATTCTCCAAATGTTAATACTTAAGATTTTCCCAAACATTTTACTTTTATTACAATTATTAACCTGTTAATTGGACACACTAATAATTTTTTAGAAGTTATTTACTTAGGTGTTTTGAGGTTGTCTTATGCCCAGGCTGTCTTCTAACTCACCATGTAGTTGAGGATGACTTTGAACTTCGATTTTCCTGCCTAACTACAGCTCCCCAGCACTAGGTTCACCTGGTTGGTCCAGATTGTGTGTGATGCTGAGGATTGAACCCAGGGCTCTTGCATGCTAGATGAACATTCTGCTAACTGAGCTGCATCCCCAACTCCAGTAATGGGCTTTCATGTGACATGTTCTCTGTGAGATGTTCATATATGTGTGTCTTTTGATCTTTCCACCCTCTCACCATCCTCCCTTAATGCCTCTCCGCCTTCCTCCGCTCGCTCTCCTCCTCCTTCGTAGTCAAGCTTCTATTTTCAAGTTAGTTTTTACAGATGAGAATATGTGCAGTATTCATGCTTTTTAATACCACTTGAAAATTATAATTCACATTTTTGACCTAGCAATACCCTGAATTTTTTATTATGTCCTTCAAATTTGCATGTGTTTATGGTAGACATGCAGTTAGAAGTGACAAAGCAATCCTATATTTTAGACTTTTCCAGAGAAAGCTTGACTGTAAGGTTTTTGGAGATTAAACAGCAATGTTTACAAATGGTGTTGGGCTGTTATATTACTTAGTGCTAGAAAACATTGGAAAGAAATGGTGAAATTTTATTTATGTTAAAATTATGGTGTGTCAGACATAAGTTACCAGACAGTATTACTTGGACATATTTGATAACAGTTAAACTTGACCAATTTGTAAGTAGGAGATAGGAATTATTAACACAAAAGTGCTTATGGGGAAGCGGTACAATATCAAATCCAGGGCTTATGTATGCTAGGGAAGTGCACTGCCACTGAGCTATATCCCCATGCCCTGAAAGTCCGATTGTAAAGGAATGTAGTGAGATTTTCATCTGGGTATAGATATTTGTTTTCTTTAAACAAGATACTATTATTCAAAGTCTTTGTAGAGTTTCTCACATTAAAATTGGAAGCAAAATCTGCAGGCTACCCGCTATTCCATTTTTGGCCCCCCAAGACAGGACCTCTCTCTCTATATATAACCTTGTCTTTCCTCGAACTCATTTATGTAGACCAGGCTGGCCTCAAACTCAGAGATCACCTTTCACTGCCTCCTGAGTGCTGGGATTAAAAGGCATGCACACCACATCTGGCCCTTCCTTCATTCTTGATGTGTATAGTAGGGTATGCCATAGAAATTAAAGGCATTACTATTAAGATGAGACGCTATCTGCAAGCAAAAATGACTGATTTTGTACCTAGCTTTGAAAAGAGACTTAATTTCAAATGATCACTTGTGGGTTGGCAAGCATGCAGAGAGCTATGGGTTTAATCCCAGCACTACTAAAACCAGGCATGGAGATGCAAACCACCTAAGGGATCATTAGAGTCATCCTGGGCTGTGTAGTGAGTTCAGTGCCACTTAAGAGTAATTCATCACCATAAATAGAAATCAATTTTTAAGAGCACTAATGAGATGAAAAAGGTTATCTTCTGCTCAGATAGAGAATTAGCTTGGTGTTGTAGCACACCTAGAAGGTTGAGGCTTGAGGATCCTGCATTCAGGCTTATCCTGGGCTACACAGTGAAATCTCATCTCAGAAACAGAAGACAATCACAAAGATTAAATAAGAGTTAGCTAAAAGATAGATGTAAGATGTTGTCCACACTCTTAGAGAAGATATACCCCATTTTAAGAGACCTGAGTGACTTAAGAATATTAAAATGATACTCTAGAAATCGTGTTAAATAATGAAGTGGGAATTTGAAACTAAATTGAGCAAATAGAGATTTTAGAATCACTGTATTTGTAATTAAGTGTGTCTGTATGTTGTTTAATGACTCTGTTGTAACAACTTAGTAATTATGATCTTGTTACTTAAATTGCAGTCTTGGTAGATGAGCCCCTTATCCATGCAACTACTTACATTCCTTTGATGGATAATGCTAACTCAAATCTTGTGATGGATAAGAAAGAAATTATTGATATGATTAAACCTGACCACGTAGAAGGGATCCATAAATCTGGAGCTAAAAAGCTGAAGATTGAAACTGACAAAGGTAGTATGCAAAATGTTGTCATCTCTTACATTATAACATTACAATTTTGAGTCTTGGACGGTGCACATCTTCTTACAGGATCAATGAAGTGGAAAGACTAACACCCTTGAAGTAAAAGACTTCTGTCTAGTTCAGACCTTCTTAACTTTTCAACACTTGACCATTTTTTGCTTGGGAAATTTTTATGCAATCCTAGGTGTATAAAATGGTATGCCAACAAAACATTTACTGTTAGTAAGTCAAAGGAATTTGTTTCAAAACAATTCTAAAAAGAATTACATGTTAAGTGTTTGGTATTGTAGGACATCTGTATCTTTCTGAATTGGTTGATATTTTGATTTTAAAATCCTCTATGCCGAGAATGTTGCCTTATATAAATATGCAGTACAAAATGACAGAAGTATGTTTAGGACCATTTCAGAAATTGTTGGAAATTCTGCCTTAATTCTAAGCCAAAATTCATTTAGCATTAAAAAACAAAACAAAAACAAAAACCTCAGTAACTGAAACAGCATTTAAAAAATCAAACCTCCTAACAACACAATCTAGAGTACACACTCAGAACTGACAGCAGGAAAACATTAGTGCATCATTTCTATCATTAACCATTGTTTCTAAAGAGCAGAGGAATCAGGGTGTGCTGTGAAGACATTGCAGTTTATTTCAGGCACTCTGCTGTGCACTGTCTGTCTGTTTATTTGGCAATTGGGTACAAGTTAGGGCCATTTAGGAAGAGGGATCCTCAGTTGAGACAATGCTGCCTCCATCAGATTGGCCTATAGACTATAGGGCATTTTCTTGATGGATGTTGGCAGGCCTAGCTTTCTGTGGCCAACCTCAGACAGTTGGTCCTAGGTTGTTTAAGAAAGCAGGCTGAGCAAGCCATAGGGAACAAGACAGTAAGCAACATTTGTGCTGACCTCCTGCCCTGACTTCCTTCAGTGATAAGACTGTGATATGGAAGGTGGAAGTCAGAAGAGGGTGATCTGGTACTGGAGTTAGAGATGGCTGTGAGCCTACATGTGGGTACTGGGAATTGAACCTGGTCCTCTGGAAGAGCAGCCATTGCTTTTAATTACTGAGCCATCTCTCTAGCCCCTAAATAGATTGTTTTAGCTGGGCACATTCCTGTACTTTTGATGCTCTGTAGAGTAAGAATGAGGATTCTAAGCTTAAGACCAGCTGGGACTACATTAAGTGATACTGTCTCCATATATATTTAGGATCAGCTTTAACTTCATATCAAAGTAGAGAAGAAAACTCAGAGTTTTCATTTACCCTTCATTCCACACACGCACACAATTGTTTTTAAACAAGTAGTGTAGCTGACATGTAGAATGCTTAGGCTGCCTGCTTCGGGCCTTGGGGGTAGAAGTTTCTTGAAGAAAGGGAATTTGTTGCTTAACAGAGAGTCCTAGGGGAATTAGAATAGGTGAGTCCAGGAGGCATTTCTGCATACAGTGTTTTAATATATAGTTGTATATATTTGATCTTTTTAGAAGCAGATTGCATTGTTATAATTATCCTAGACTTAGTTTCATCAGTGGAGTCTGGTTTACAAAGTCAGGATTATCAAAGTTAAATGAGGAGACTGTGGATATACCTGGTGCAGATGCTAATATAGACTAAGTGTTGCAGTGGTTTTAAAAGTGAGGCAGGCCTGTGGCATGCCTTAGTTGATAAAGGCATTTGCTGCCAACCTGGTGACCTGAATTCAAGCCTTGGGACTCAGACATGGCAGAAGGATAGACTCTGAGGCAGGTTATCCCTGAATTGCACATGTATGCTCCCCTCCTAAATAAACAAACAAATATATTCATGAAATCAAAAGTGAGAGCATACTGGGACTTTAGTATCCTGCAGTCTGGGAAAACTTTCAGCTAATGTCACTTTTCTGTAGTACAGATGATAACCACGTGCTTTCCCTCTTGACTCAGTTATCTATTGTTACTTGACTTGAAAAGTCCATTTTCTTGTGGTTATTGACTTTCTCGGTCAGGATTTTTATGTTTACCTTTGCTCAAATTATTGCTTGGGTCTCTACTGCTAACTTTATCCTCTTTTTGTTTTTTAATTAAGAAAATGCTGAAGTGAAGTTTAAAGATTTCCTTATGTCCTTGAAAACTATGATGTTTTCTGAAGATGAGGCTCTTTGTGTTGTAGACCTGCTGAAGGAGAAGTCTGGTGTGATAAAAGATGCTTTAAAGAAGGTAAGCATAGTTTTTGATTATGGCATAGTTGTGAACAGTTATTAAGAGTTTTCCAAGTGAGAGGTGCTTGTCCAAATATTAAATTATCCAAGTTTGATATTTCTGTTTTTAATGCCATTATAGTCAGGGATGCTTTAGAAATCATTTCATATATCTATGCCTATTTATGCACTTGTCTGGTCAGACATCCTTCAAGTCATCTGTTGCAAGGTTTTTATGGCTTTGAAGTCACTTGGCTCTAACTAAGTTGATTCCTGCTTTGCTTTAACAAGTGGCTCTTAACTAAGTTGGATCCTGCTTTGCTTTAACTAGAAGTCCAGATGAAGTCAATATCAGGTGATTTTTAGATAGAAAACACAGATAATACTTTTGTGATTCAAGATTTCACATTAGAAAGACTGTAGGACTGTTTGTTCAGTGTTAGTATTTTTTTTTTTTTTCATTTACACTTTTTTTTTTTAATAAGATATAATTGGAAGACAGGCAACGGAGAGCTAATGTTGGCTGACACAAATGATTTTGATGCTTTCAAGGACATTATGGAAAATTAGTAATTTTCTAGTAATTAACTTGAAAATAATGGTTGAAAGGTGTTTTCACATTGTAGTTGGAGTTTTCATGTTTTGGGAGTCATTTCCAAATTACCACACAGAGACTTAGATTAATTTTAATGCTCGGCCAATAGCTCAGGCTTATTACTAACTAGCTTACATTCAAATTAACCTGAATTTCTTTTTTTTTTTTTAAAGATTTATTTATTTATTTATTTATTATGTATACAGAAGAGGGCACCAGATTTCATTGCAGATGGTTGGGAGCCACCATGTGGTTTCTGGGAATTGAACTCAGGACCTCTGGAAGAGCTTTCAGTGCTCTTAACCTCTGAGCCATCTCTCCATCTCCATAACCCGTATTTCTTATCTAGGTTTTGCCATGTGACTCATAGCTTGTTACAGAAGCTCATTTTTTACACATTGTGCTTCCTCAGCAGCTGGCTGGCATCTCCAGATTCTGCCCTTCACCCCATTGTTCTCAGTTTGGCTTTCCCACCTAGCTTTGTCCTGTTCAGCTATTGGCCAGTCAGCTTGTTTATAAACCAGTCATAATGACATAGTCACATGGTATACAGAAGGATTATTCCACAGCACCACATTATAATAGAACTACTGCTGAACTTCCCACTAACCAAGCCCCCTAATGGCTACCAGTGCAGGCAACAGGTGAACCAGTAGATAAACACAGCTTGTTATTTAAAGAATGCTTCTGTTGTGAGAGTGCAATTTGATAGAACTCTGGCAAGCATGTGAACTTCAGGCTGGCCACCCCCAGATCTGTTTATGTGGAAAATAATAACAAGTAATGAAATTTTTTTTTTCAAGGAAAGAGAGTGAAACTCAGGGCAAGTAGTGTTCAATCTCACTAAACTATTATTCAAGTCTAAAATCAACAAAGTGTAATCTTTGATTTTTTTAATTTTATTTTATGTGCATTAGTGTTTTGCCATGGGTTTCAGGTCCCCTTCAACTGAAGTTACAAACAGTTGTGAGTTGCTATGTGGGTGCTGGGAATTGAACTCAGGTTTCTGAAAGAGCAGTCAATACTCTTAACCATTGAGCCATCTCTCCAGCGCCCCAACGCAGAATTTAATGTGACAAAATCTTGAAAGTAAAGTTTCCACAAAACCTTGGAGATTCATAGAAACACAGCTGTAGCTGAGAAGTTTGAAGAAGTATGGTGGGGTAGCCAAGGCCTGGGCTCACCTCCAACCACAGAGCCAAGACTGAAAGTGTGAGGCAGGCGGGAATTCTAAGGAACATGTGGAGAATAGAAGTGCTGTCATTCACAGAGGTTGGGAAAGGAAGGGAAAAGAAGGGAGGTCCATTGTTCTGATGTACCCAGTGTGGGGCCTCTTTTAAGAGGGCTCCTTTCTTGGCCAGTCTTTGTGTTGGGAGTGGATAACAGTGAATTTGTCCTCCTTAGGGCTGTGTAGGCAGTGTGCCCTTCTGTTGGGTCCTCCTGTAGACACCTCCAAATGCCTGCTTGCTGTGCTCTTAGTAAAGTTGGTTACTTAGAAAAGCACCTTTTTTTTTTTTTTTAATTGTTTTCTCTAACCTTCATATATCCTTTACAATTCCAAGAAAGTTCTTGCCTGAAACTTTGCATTTGTTCCTCATGTCAAGTGGGACTTTGTGGTGTTGTTTTGGACATTTTTCTATTTGGGAATGATGCCCATTGACATCAGAGAATTGGGCATTGGTGGCCTCTGGGCATGTTGTGACATAGTTGTTGATCTGTGTTTGATCTTTTCTGCTTTGTCTTGTCTTTCCTGTATTGTGCTTTGTGATTACATGATTGCATATTGGTGAGAGGTTACATTTGATTTCATAGCCTTTTAATCTTCTGGAAAAATAATGATGGAAATTGCTGTTTTTTGACTTCTGGGCTTGTATGTGTTAGTTCTATACTTCTTTGTTAAAATATGTTTCTACTCCACTAAGTTTAGGATATGCACTGTTGGAGTGACTTACCTGGTTTTATTTGACTGACTAATATTTAGCAGTCATTTTGTTTTAGACATTGTGCTTCCCATTGACCCAAGGGCTCTTGATGGTAGATAGTTGACTCTCACAGTTTTCAGTGGATTGTGTTAACTTGCTCATTCTGTATTGACTTCCAATTACAGTCGAATAAAGGAGAATTAAGTGCCCTTTTGCATCAGCTTCAGGAAAAGGAAAGGCTGCTGTCTGCTGTGAAGGAGGAGGCCACTGCCACAAAGGAGCGCTGTAAGCAGTTGACGCAGGTGAAGACATTCTTGGGTTAAGGGTGTGCATCCTGAGTCAGAAGTAGGGAGACCTCAAGGGGCACCCGTGCTCCTTGATGTAATTCCTGTGTCAGAACTTACACACAACAAAAGTCCTCTCCTTGTAGAAATTTGATGTGGAAGACTTGCAGTCTTTCAGGATGTAACAGATGAAGATATTTATTAGACAGTCTAACCAGAGCCACTGTGCCCAGAGCACCAGAGTTTGTTTGAAATGGATCTGATGTAAGTCTGTTCTTCACAGAAGTATAACACCCAATTATGTGATACATGTGAAGCTTTTATATTATTTATATATAGAAAGTCTTGTGATAAATATTCATACTTTTAAAATCAACTTCTTTAAAACCTAAGATATTTCAGTCTGAGGGGTAAAATCTAAACCCAGACAAACTGTTTTTAAAATGCTGTGTAGACTAAGAGAAGAGAATTGAAACTCCAGAGAGAATGTGGTCTCCTCCTGAAACCTTCATTAGATGGACTAGTATAGACAAGCCTGTGTGCCTTGTCTTCACCACCCGTGACAGCGTGTAAATCCTTTGTGCGCTTTTGACTAATGAGAAGAGCCATGGGAGCGCAGAATCCGTCAGCCTGCTTCCTTAGAGCTAGCCTTAATAGAGCCTGGTGTGACTGTTGTTCAACATGTGCTTTGAAGTTTAAAAAATAGCTAAGTTACTTTTTGATTGTCTTGGTTATGAGCCTAGCCTTTAATGGCTAATTATTTCTCCAGCCCACTAAGTTTTAATAACTCATTGTCCTGTATACTGGGTTTGTGTATACTTTGTAACTAAGTTAAATAGCTGCGTAAAAACAATCTGACTTAGTTATCTCCAAATAAAACACTTATTAATGCTTTTGAACATCGTATTTTGTATGGAGTTAAATAAAGTGCAATGCTTGTTTTTCTGTTTTATTTTGGGACAGTTTTAGGTAGCCCAGGCTGATCTAAACTGGCTGTGTAGCTGAGGGTGACCTTGAACTCCTGATCCTCCTGCCTGCATCTCCAGGCGCTGGGATTATAGATATGTGCTTTAGTATTTTGTAAAATGTATTTAGTGTTATTCTTTCTGTTGTTTTGAGACAGCGTTTCTCTGTGTAACAGCTCTGGCAGTCCTGGAACTTGATCTGTAGACCAGGCTGGCCTTGTACTCACAGAGATCTGCCTGCCTCTGCCTCCCCAATAACTGGGATTAAAGGCTACCACCACCTGGCTTAATTCTTTAAAAAGAAATTGTGAAGTGTATTGTATATCAATATAACAACTTTCAAATATAAATCTAAAATATGAATAGAAGTATATAAATAACTTTGTAAATTATATAAAAACAAGTTTTGTCACAGTTTCTTAAAGCAGGAATGTGTTCATACCTTCAGATAGCTAAAATTGCTTTTGCTTTCTGACTTAGCTGTTTTCAGATTTCTTTTCCGCTATAAAAGTGCCTGCCAAAAAGAGGCCTCCCTTTGCCTCCCATTCTAGCACCTTTCCCAGTCTTTTCCCTGAACTCCGAGAAGAGTAAGAAACAATCACTGTTTTGCCTTAAAATATTTTTTCTTACAATCAATTGCATCAGAATGTAGGATTTATTTCAGGCTCACAGTCTTTGGTGATTAAATGAGAAGTACATTTAAAATAGAAACAAATTGGTGAATGCCTGTACTATGAAGGGAATTGTGAAGAGTGGGGAGATGTAGAAGTCTCTTGGTTTCTTGTTTTTTAACCCCTGGCTTTGCTTTGTACCCAAGCCTTGATCGAGCATTCATAATTGTGTTCCTGTTAAAACATTGGCTTGCTTTGATAGTGTTATAATACCTTTTTCGTAACAAGTTTTTCATAAATCGATTTTCTGGTTACTCTTCTAGGAAATGATGACAGAGAAAGAAAGAAGCAGTGTAGTCATAGCAAGGATGAAAGATCGGATTGGGACACTAGAGAAGGAACATAATGTGTTTCAGAACAAGATGCATGTCAGCTACCAGGAGACGCAGCAGATGCAGATGAAGGTATGTTTGAAGTCTTGGAAAGGAAGAGATAAAATATGTCTATTCATTTAGTTAACAAACTTTTAAGTGCCTTGTATGGGTTGGTCCATTGACCTACAATGGCTAGTTAAATTCAATTTTCTTCATTCCAAAGTAAATAAGTGTTCTGTGTTGGGATAAGGTACGAGGGCTGGAAGCTAATAAGTAACACCATGCCAGTAAAGGTAAGCATCGTGTGCTTTCCAGTAGAAGAGGAAGGTGGGAAAGAGTATTGATAGTAGATGGGAGAGCTGTTTAGACACAGTATTCAGACTGTGTTGGATCTTCTGAGTCAGCATTGTCAGGGGAGACTGAAGGAATGGGGAGGCTAGAACAGTTACTTGCTGTAGTTCTTTATCCCCATCTCTGTAGATGGTGGGCCACTGGCTGTATTTTGGGAATCCAGGACTTTGTGAGAAATACAATAAATGCTTTAAGAGTTGAGAGCCAAGGTTGGAATGAAGCAAAGATACAGAAATAAGTATGGGCCCATTTAAAAGGTCTATGCCTGAAGATTGGACAGCCAGTGAATGAATTTAGGGTAGTTAGCAGTGTGATTCATTGTTATTTTCAGTGATCACTCTGGGTGCAGTTGGAAAAGTTTGCAGGAATCAAGTCAGAGCGGCTAGAGAGAAACCAGGTGTTGGTAGTGAGAAGATGAGTTGGGCTGATCCAGAGAGCTAGATGGCTTTGGCATTACAGTGGAGGGGAGGGGTGGTGGGGCAATGATCCAGAGGATTAGTGAAAGAGACTGCTGTGTCCTGGTGTTCGTACGCTTTTCACCAGTCTCTGAGTGTTTCTAGAGATCTGGTTCTTGGGATGTCCTCCATGTATCATTCATGATCAGGACTCAGTTAAGTCTAGACCAGTGAATTCTTACCCCCCCTTCCCCTCCTAGCTCTTGCAGACAAGGCTTGGATCTGTTTGTTAGTTCAGGCTTTAATAGTATCCACAATGGAACTCTTCCAATTATCCCTTTCATTTGCTGATGATGCTTTAGTTCTAAAAGAATGTACAAACCTGTGATTTAACATAACTAATGCCAGATTCTTACTGATCAAGTTGTTTTTATTTTCTAATAGTTTAACACATTGTCCTTACAGTGAATCCCTTCACTTTTGTCTTTAATGCCCAGTTTACAAATTGGTCTGAATCTTACAGATACTTTATATAGAGTTGAGGCAGGTGAATGTAAGATCAGCTTTTACAAGCTAAGAGACTGAGCTTGGTTTAGGCTATCCAGATATTTCTCTCCTAAGAGTGCACCTAGCAACCTTGGAATCCCTACCTGCGTTGAATTATATGGTTGTTCCACTTCATCTCAAACAGTGATTTCTTCTTCTCTAACAACCTTGTTGGGGTTAGTTTCTAGTAAACACATTTTGGGACATATCCAGGTACAGGAAGCAGTAGCTCTGTCTAGGATGACCTAGTTTTAGATGCATGAGTGGTAAGAGAAACTGTGTCCTCTGAGTAAATAGGAGAAAATCTCTTTTTAACCTACCTTCTTATATTAAAATTAGATATGTCACAGGAAGGGACAGGTATGGTGAACAAAGGTTTGCATAATCCAAGTCTGTCAATCAAAACAGAACTGCCCATATTTGCCCTTAGCAACCAATTCCTTCTGGTACCCATAAACAACGGCCCAGACAATAGCCAGGGATATTGGAGTACTCTAGCTCAAGAAGCCACTGCATACTTCCAGCATATCTGATCTGTGATGTAGTGTTACTTCTGTATAGTTTCCTTGCCCGTTTGAACTCTGCGTGTGCTTTGTCAGGTTTTTGAATAAGATGCCAAGAACCTGGAAACACCTAGTTCAGACAGTAACCCTAGTACTATAGTATTCTTGCGTTCAGTGCTTAGCTTAGAATGTGTATGTGTGTGTGCATAATTATGGCCCCTTACTAGTATGCTTTTCTTTGTATTTTAACCTGTAATTGTTTCCAGTTTTAAAATTATTCTTCACTGCTGACGAAGTTCAGTGTTTCCCACAGAAATATCAAATACCAATAACAGAAATGAATGGCATTGTTAGGTTGTTGCTGTCCATTGTTTCTAATGTTTGTTTTCTTAGTCCTTAGTCATTTGAGACATTCTCTCTTATCAGTTTTTTAAATGATTTTTTAATATTAAAAATATTTTATTACTTTATGTGTACGAATGTTTGCCTGCATTTAATGTTTTGTACCATATGCATGCCTAGTGCCCTCAGAGGTCAGAAGAGAGCATGAGATCCCCTGGAACTGCAGATGGTTGACAACTACCATGTGGGAGCTGGGGATCAACGTGGATCCTCTCCAAGAGCAACAAGTGCTCCTAGCTCTCTTCAGCCCAGTGGTCCTTTCTTGGTCACTATTTACAGCTTCTGTGAAAGTCAGACAGCTGTTAGGCAGCCTTTCCTGCTGAAGGTGAAAGGGTAACCGAATTCCCTCCCTCTGCTTCTGCTTGATGGCTGGTAGAGCTCAGGTTTTATAAGTCCACGTGTGGAGTCTATAGGAATCTTTTGGAAACTAGAAATCAGTACTTTCACTTTTACTAGCTGAATTGTTAGTAAGAATTGTCAACAGGTATTCATTTTAATGGAATAATTTATATAATGAAGGAAGACATGTCCTTATATGACTGTAAGAATCAATGTTCTTTATTGTCTGATTTTATATTTCTGAAATTAAACCATTAGAGGTCAAAGGAATGTGAGTAGCGAGTGGTTGTAGGGTTGAGGGTGACTAGGAGTTACTTAGGAGTCACACGTATGAATGGTAATGATGGTTCTATAGCAGAATGGTAGTTTTAATATCATTGAACTTGGCACACATGTATGAATGGTGGAGCTAGCAATGTGGGACTTGTGGCTAAGCCTGATGATGTGAGTTCAGTCCCGGGGAGAGAATTAATGCCCTAATGTGTCCTCTGAACACACTCACATACACACTCACACACAACATACATATGCACACACCAAATAGTGGAATTAAAGAAGAAGATGGCTAAGATAGTACATTTTATGTCATTTATTATATGTTATTTAGCACAGCAAAAAACAAAACAAAACAAAACAAAACAAAACCTCAAGTCTTGAATATTTTTCAGATAGATTTTGTGATGTCTGTTAGTTACGCTTAATTTATAACTTTATAAATGTGTTTATGCATATTTATGTTTAAACTTTGACTAAAACCCCCCTTTTTTTAAGATGGGGGAGGGGTCCTCCATTTGTTGTCCTGGGTGGTCTGGAACTTGCTGTGTAGACCAGGCCAGCTTTAAAACTCACAGAGATCTACCTGTTTCTGCCTCCCATGTGCTGGAATTAAAGATGTGTGCCAGGTCATCCAATTTACAACTTTAGAAGTGTTGTCAATGTCATGTGGACCTTTTCTGGGTTCAGGACAGGACTACTTCTGTGTTGGGAATGAGAAGTCCCAAGTCTTACTTGGTTCTGAACCTTGAGGTGTGAGTGGCTGTGGATCTGTTTGCGTTTGAGCTGGGCAGTTGTAGTGACTTTCCATTCATCGCTAGGCAGTTCTTTGTTTGGGTGTCTTCATATTGACTGAAAAGTAGGGTTTGGATTTTCTTTTTTCCTTTTCACTGTCTTATAGTGAAATTTCTCTTAAAGGTGGATTTACTGATCTTTTTTACTGAATCTTACCTATTTTAACAATAGTTTCAGCAAGTTCGGGAACAAATGGAAGCAGAGATAGCTCATTTGAAGCAGGAAAATGGTATACTGAGAGATGCTGTCAGCAACACTACAAACCAACTGGAAAGCAAGTATGTCTCCAAATTCTTCATTCTCAACTAAATGGCAGACAGTTTTCTTCTGTCATCAAAAGGGTGCTTGATAGTAACTTGTTAGACTTTTGCTTCCTCCTTTGGCTTCTGATCTTGTTCTCAGGACAGCTGTTTTCTTTGGGTGAAGACCTCTGGCTCTTCTAGCTCTATTATTAGTATGCAGACTCTAAAGCCCCTTGGGCAGCGCTGTTGCCAGTGAAGTCGCACACTGTACTGAAGCTGTCTGTCTCCAGGCCAGCACTTCTTGTATTTCATTATTCTCAATAGCACCTGTCATGCTAATTCAAAGAGTAGTCTTGGTCCTCCTACCTCTATACAGATTGTGATCCAAGGTCTCAGAAGTGGAGCCTAGGTGGTTCATGGGCCATTTGAGAAACCATACCTTAAGAGGCTAGTAGTCTTGTATAAAGTAAGCATTTTAACTGGTTATTTTTTTCTTTCAATAATGAAGTAAAGACTTATTCATTAGAATTAAAAGTGCTCTCTTCCTCTGGATCATAGGACAAGTCCTGTTACAGTGATGTAGGTATTAGGAAGGTGTTGGTTTTTTAAAAGATTTTATTTAGTTTATGTGTTTGCCTCTGTGTACCACATGTATGCCTGGTGCCTATAGGAGACCAGAAAAGGGTGTTGGATTCCTAGAACTAATTAAGGATGGTTCTGAGCCATATGTGGGTGATGGGAACTGAACCTGGGCCTTCTTCAGAAGCAACAAATGCTCTTGACCACTGAGCTTTCTCTTTAACCTCCATATTAGGAGGCTTTTAGATCAGTTTAATGGCAGCTTTTGTATGCTCCTGAGTTTTTGGTTATCCTTTTTTTAATATATATATTTTATAGTGATTTTCAAATTTAAAATTGTTATTATTACTGAGTATATGCCACAGCATGTGTTTCATGTCCTGTGTTCCATGGATTGTATCTAGAGGATACACAACAGCTTTGGGGAGTCGGTCCTCTCTTGCCACCATGGAATCTGGGGACGCTTTTACCTTCTTAGCTCTCCATTCAGCCCTACAGTGTGCTTTTTAGAGTTTGCCATTATGATCTGAATTATTTAGGGGAACAGTATTACTACTTAGTCATGTTCCTTTCCATTTGCCTGTAAGTGGGGTTACTAGCTCAGCACAACTAACATAGAATATGTTGTGCTTGTGAGTTCTTTAGGTGTGTAACAGTGCAGAGCCCCGATCTTGTCTCTGTTTTCAGGCAGGCTGCAGAGCTAAGCAAACTGCGCCAGGACTGTGGGAGGCTGGTGAGCGAGCTGAACGAGAAGACAGGGAAGCTGCAGCAGGAGGGGGTCCAGAAGAAGAACGCCGAGCAAGCAGCTGCACAGTTGAAGGTGACCCCGTCTTTGTGCTGGTGTCCAGCTTCATGACCTAAGTGTGTGCGCAGGGCTGAGACTGAGAAATGGAGGGGTGGGGCGTTTCATGAGACCCACACTGTAAGGGTTCTGCCTTTTTCAGTTTTTTGAGACAGGGTTTCTCTGTGTAGCTTTGCGCCTTTCCTGGATCTCACTCTGTAGCCCAGGCTGGCCTCGAACTCACAGAGATCCACCTGCCTCTTCCTCCCGAGTGCTGGGATTTCAGGCGTGCGCCACCACCGCCCGGCTGGGTTCTGCCTTTTTAAAGTTATATTTTGGTGAAAGAATTGAATGTAGGCCTGGATTTGAAGCTAAAGACTGAAGATATAAAAAACCAAACCAAGAGGTCGACAAGTAAGGGTGGAATTTTGTTTATATTTGGTGGTTAGACTCCACACATGTAGGGCAAAAATTATTTTAGAAAAGGACCTTTAGCATTACTTTTATCATTTATAATTTAAATTCCTCAAGTCCATTAGAACCCCTCCTGGCATTGGAATAGTTTTTTTTTTCTTTCTTTTTTTGAATATAACACCAAAGTACTCCAGTGGCTTGCACTTTATTTAGCCCATGGTCTACAAAAATCTTACTGTTTTCAGATTCCAGAATGATCGCTTGTGTGGTGAGGTGCTTATATGGTCAGGGAAGGATGTGTAGGGTTGCTCTGGCTGCCTGGAGGAGGAGCAGAGTTACTCTGGGAGATTACAGGAACTCTGGAACTTAGGTGTTCTGAGGACTGAGAGCTACCTGTCCCTCCTTTTACTGAGAGGTCCCACTGTTAGATCTTCATCCATATTGATATACAGCATACTTTGAGGCCATTTCTAGACAGTTTTACAGTTGCCTTTAAATAATAATATATAACTTGATTTCTTTTTTCCCCAAGTTTTGATGAATCCTTTGTGAAAGTGACATCAACGTCTCTCTTTTAATACTGGATTTTCTGGGAGATTAACTGCTGACATGGATGTGGAAATGTGTTCTCTATAGATATGAATAAATAATAAGTGGCATTATAATTAATAATCTTAGTGTTTTGCAATATGTATATTTCAAAATATGAATTTTAAGTACTTACTGAGATTTAGCAATAAAGGTACTGTCTTGTCTCTCAAAAGCTTATGGACTTAAGAATGGTTGATGAACAGTAGGTCATAGCTGGTGGATGAGATGAGGATGCCACCGCAGCTGTCTGTCTTGATCCAAGAGTACACGATTGAGTTTCTGCAGTCTTGGAGGAGAATGGTGGATGTGCCTGACAAATGGCTCTCCCCCGCTTTTATTTTTACAATTGAAACCTTGTCCGTTGGTCTGGTTCTTTTTTCTTACTTGTTTTCTTTCTCTCTTTAAATATCAAGGTTCAACTACAGGAAGCTGAGAGGAGGTGGGAGGAAGTTCAGAGCTACATCAGGAAGAGAACAGCAGAGCACGAGGCCGCGCAGCAAGGTAAAGGAGGAGGCGCTGTGCAGACTGGGCGACGGCAGCCTCTGTCTGCAGGGGAAGATGATTGGCACTTAGTAGAGCCAAATAAAATTTGGTTTTGTCTTTTTGGATTGTCTTAGTTCTCCAATATTCGCTAGGAGTTTGAAAATATGAGCCTTTGTAGCCTCCTCTGCAGTGCTGTTAACTGCAGGAGAATTACACCTGCTGGGTAAAAGAGTGGTTATGACATTGATTTCTCCAGTGGTCTGCCTTTAGTCTTGTCGGGATTCTTGGTCTTGTGATGAAACAGGTTGCTTACTTGAGTCTGTCAATCTTAGTAAATGTTAGCTTTGTCTGCTCACTTACCCATTCTTTGATGCATTCCTGTGCGCTGTTTTTATCCCTACTGCTCCCTTTTGTCTTTGTCAGGGTGTCTGTTATTTGGAGAAACACCATGACCAAAGTCAACTTGGGGAGGAAATGGTTTATTTAGTCTTAGGGCTTGTAGTCTATCATGTGGGGCAGTCAGGGTAGGAACTCAATCAAGGCAGGAACTGATGCAGAGGCCACGGAAGAGTGCTGCTTACTGACTTTCTCTTCATGGCTTGCTCAGCCTGACTTCTTCTTCTTTGTTTTTGGCTTTTCAAGACAGGGTTTCTCTGTGTAGGCCTGGCTATTCTGGAACTTGCTGTGTAGACCAGGCTGGCCTGCCTCTGCCTCCTGAGTGCTGGGATTAAAGGTGTGTGCCACCCTTTCTGGTCTCAGTCTACCTTCTTATAGCACCCAGAACCTAATGGGGCCACCACCCTGGGCTCTCCCACATCAGTCGTCAGTCAAGAAAATGCTCCACGGGTTTGTCCACAGGCCAGGCATCTGGAGACAGTTGCTTAATTAAGACTTCTTCTTCCTCGATGATCCCACCTCTGTCAGATTGACATGAAAACTAGCTAGCACATCTTCCCTACTCAAGTGTGGCGCTACATAGGGTAGACAAGAGTTTTGACTGTCAGTGCTTTGTTTTCCTCTAATTATCCCTTTTGGTCAACACTGAAACGTGCACAAGTTACTTCAAGACTTCTACTTTTGTATGAAGTTGGTATTTCTGTGAAGATAGTTATTGAAAAATTGAACATTTTACCAGTGAAACACAGGAGTCTTGAGGAGGGACTGTCAGTATAGACCAGATAGCTGCGAGAGTAAAATGGCACTCCTTATGTCAACATTTGCTTAGGTTTATTACTTTATTTTACCCATCTGAGTGTTTGTATGTGCATCATGTGCGTGTATGCCTTGCCCAAAGAGGTCAGAAGGAAGGCATGGGATAGCTTGGAACTGGAGTTATAAATGGTTGTGAGCTGCCAAGTATATGCTAGAAACCAAACTGGGTCCTCTGTCCGAGCCGCAAGTGCTCTTAACTCCTGAGCCATCATCTCACCCATGACTGTGCTCTTTACTGCCTACCTTTTGTGATTTACCTTGTATTTCTGTTTAACTATTGTGCTCTGATCATGACATTACAGCTTCAGTATTTTACTCCATATTTCTAAGCACATGTAATACTGATACTTAGTGTTTCTTTTTTAAAAATAAACTATTATAAAAAAACCTTATAAATCAAACCCAATTTTATAATTTCAATGAGTTGTTCACTCAGAGTAGTTATTCCAGAGCTGAGGAGTTTCACATTAAAGTTTACATTTTTACTATCAAATATACTTGTGTGTATTTATTCACCACCAAAAATAGAAAATCCATAGCAAAGTTTTAACTAGAAGAGCAACTAATTTTATATACCTTTTTATAACTTGTGTCTATCACCTGTGTCCAGTCCCTCCTGTGTCCTTATAATTAACATTTCTTATTCTTTTTCTTATGTTATAGTGTCTCCACATGTACATTTGTTTATGTAAATGTATATATTATTGTCTAGAGTCCACATAAAAGAATAAATGCAGGGTTTATTTCTTTCTATATTCTCCAAATTTTGTGATTATATTTTTTTTTTTTTTTTTTTAAGAGCTGGGCAGTATTCTATACGCACGCGCGCACACACACACAGGCACTTGTGTGTACCACATTTTCATTATCTGTTCATCTATTGATGGACATCTGGTTGATTTTGATTCTTCGCTGTGAGTAAAGCAGCCACAAAGAAATGCTTCCCCGGGTAGAAACTGATTTCCTGTTAAAGAAAGGAAAGTCTTTTTTTTTTTTTTTTTTTAACCTCAAGACAAGGTTTCTCTGTGTTGTTTTGGTGCCTGTCCTGGATCTCGCTCTGTAGACCAGGCTGGCCTCGAACTCACAGAGATCCACCTGGCTCTGCCTCCAAGTGCTGGGATTAAAGGGTCTGTGCCTGCCTGGCCAGAAAGTAAAGTCTTAATCTCATTCCTTCCACTTATATTTCATTGTCCTGAATTGTTGATGCATTTTCACTACATCAGTATTCATTTTTTTGTCAGCATGACCACAATGGAATGATAATCCAGGATATATGTTAAAACTGATTTGTTCCTTTCTTTTCTTTATATCCCGAAGCTTATTATGACTTTATTTAGCCCTTGCTTGATGCATTTTATTTTAAAACTTTTGCCTAATGTTTCTTAATCCACTTTCCCTCCACATCTTTGGCGCGAGAGGCAGGCGGTTGTGTTAGGTTTCCTCATGGTCCCTCCTGGAGGTCACTGTTGATGCTCTGGTGCATGTGACTTTCTAGGTTCCTCCACAGTTGCCTTCCTAAGATTCGCTTCCTCTGTACCATTCTGTTTGGAGTCTCTGTCACTGCCATGGTCCCCTTCCTTAGTTGAATAAAGCTTGATTTTCACTAGCTGCATGTGAGTATGCCTCGAAGTGTGTTTGTGGAGTCCTTAAGTAATCTGCACACATCTTTACCATTGTAGATTGGTTTGACTAGAGGTTGAGTTGTAAGTCGTCAATAATTTCCTCTACAGAATTTTGATCATAACTTATAAATCATAAATTTAATGCTTTAACTTTTGTTGTAAATATTATGCTGCTTGAGAATTTTAATCCCGTACATGTCCATTATATGCTTAATTTTTAGGATTTCTTTCTGAGTTGTATTGTTTTATAGATGTGAGAACTTATCTTTCTTAATGGAGACAGGTGCTCAATCATAGCTACATGTTTCTGTCTGTGGTAATGGGTTCACTGTTATCTATGTATGGCCTTGTTCATGGTATGGGACAGGGCAATGGTTCTCATGCTCCCTGATGTCTCCTGTCATTAATCAGTTTGATTTAGGATGTTCCCCTTCCTCCTTTCTGCCAAGTTAGTGGTTGTCTTTAAATTCACTTTGTCTTCATTTATTGTGCTTTTGAGTTAAGATGGTTTATACTTTTTCTGATTTATCTTCTTGGGGTGTTATCTGTAGAAAAGAAGAAAGGCAAACAGAAAAGTTACCCTTCATTTCAAATTAATTAAATGGCATTTTAAATGTCAGCTTTTACATAATAGATTTCTTTGGCATCTTTCCTTGTAGCAGGGTTCAAGGAATTTACATGAAGTTTGCTAACATAATTATTTATGTATCTTTGGGGAAATAAAGAGTCCTTTCAAGAAATGGTAGAACCATTTAAAATTTTTGTATCCCATTTAGTTAATGTTTTTTGAGTATTGTGCCAAGACAGTATCTGACCCGGAAGCACTCACTCTTAGGCTAGCAGGCATTAGAGAAGGTGTTTATTATACAGGACGGATGACTGCGGAGCCTGCGGAGGGCGCTGAGACGTCGTGGAGGGCTCCAGAGAAGGCACTCGTACACTGAGGATGGGAGGGTGAGAGGTGAGGCCTTGGATGAGATGGAGTATTTTTGTTTGCTACAGACTTACAAAGTAAATTTGTGGCCAAAGAAAATGAAGTCCAGAGTCTGCATAGTAAGCTCACAGACACACTGGTATCAAAACAGCAGTTGGAGCAAAGACTAATGCAGTTAATGGAGTCAGAGCAAAAGAGAGCAAGCAAAGAAGAGTCTTTGCAAATTCAAGTTCAGGTATTGTTTTTCTTTCTTTAAAAATAAGGGGTTGTATTTATGTGTTTATATGTGTAACACTAATAATTAAAGAAAGATCATGAATTTGAGAGAGTGGGAGTGGAGCCATTGGAGAGATTGGAGAGGGTGGTATAATTATATTTTAATTTAAAAATTAAAAGCTATGTCTATGTAAATATATTACGTTCAAATAAATGTCCATTTCAATTCTAAATCATTAAGAAAAAGGAATTTAGATAAGTGTGGTATGTCTTAATTTTTTTTTTTTTTTAAGATTTATTTATTTATTATGTATGTAGCATGTATAACTGCAGGCCAGAAGAGGGCACCAGATCTCATTACAGATGGTTGTGAGCCACCATGTGGGTGCTGGGAATTGAACTGAGGACCTCTGGAAGAGCAGTTGGTGCTCTTAACCTCTGAGCCATCTCTCCAGCCATGTCTTAATTCTTAATAGTGGTAAATAATTAACATTGAACTTTTGAGAATTCACTAAAAGATGAGCTAACCCACTTCCTTAGGACTTCTTGTAGTAGGATCAGGGACAGTAAAACAGCCTAAATGTCTGCCTCATTAAGTTAACTCAAAATAAGATGCTAAACTACTTTAAATAAAGACAATTTAAAGATAAACCAAGAACATGTAAATCATTGAGTTCATGTGCATGTGGATTACATTAATAACACATTTGTCTCCTCTCTTTTGTTTTATGTTGATGAAAAGGATGTTTTGGAACAAAATGAGGCTTTGAAAGCTCAGATTCAACAATTCCATTCCCAGATAGCTGCCCAGGTAATGGTGGATTTTTAATTGCTTACCATTAATCGTAGCTTTCTAGCTGTTTGAACTATCTGAATGCCTGTGTATTACCAGACTTCAGTAGTTGGGAGACTAGTCAATGAATTAATATGTAGTGGCCCCAAGTTTCAAACACTAAATATTATGTGTAATACTTGGGAAGTACCAAGAACCCCAAATCTGTATAATTAGAAGAGTTAGGTGAGAGCACTCAGCTCTGGGAAAATGCTCCAAGCTCTGTCACAAAACAAAAGGGACAGCCAAGCAGACCCAGAATAGGGACTGGTGTATCGATTGACGCACTGTCACAGAATATTGACTTAGCCTTAGGAATCTCACACATGTGTTAATCACACCTTCCAAGTTGTTATTTGCAGAGGACTCGATTTGAAATGTGTGCTTCAGTTTAGTTCATGATAAACATTGCAGAATTAAAAAAAACTGGTATGGTAAGACCTGTTGTTTGATACCATTGCCCCATGCTTTGATTGATTGATAGATTGGCTTTGGAATATAAATGATAAAATGTTCAGAAAAAAGAGAAAGTTTCCACAAATATTCATACTATAAATTTCAATTTCAGTTTAACTTTCAAATTATAAAAATTATTTGTAGCAACAAGTACTAGAAATTTGACTCTTGGGCTGGAGAGGTGGCTCAGTAGTAAAGTGTGCCTGCTTCTGTTCCAGAGGGCCAGAGTTCAATTCCCAGCACCCGTACCAGGCAATTTGCAACTGCCTGTAACCCCAACTTCGGGGATCTAATGGCCTCCTCCATCATCTGCACTCATGTGCCTATGCCCCCCAACAACACTTACACATATTCAAAATAAAAATAAATCTTTAAAAAAGAAAATTGACTTATGTAAAAAGTGATTTTCACATTATAAGTATACTTTAGAGTTCACACTCCCAAAGCTGCTTTATGCACATGGATGTTTTTCCTAATTGCTTTCTTGTAGATGATACTTTAATAATATTAATTTAATTAATTAATTAAAATTAATTAATTTAATATTAATTGAGGGAGGACTACTTACTACAGCAGAATGGAGGGAGCTGTGTATTTGTGAGTTACAACTCAGATGGGCTCTTCATCATCAGTTGACAGACTTGGTCAGAAATGCCTTAGGGGTGCTGAGGACGCCTTTAGTAGTGGAAAGGGAGCTCTTGTGTTCTCCCCGGTATCTAATCACGAAGAGGATCATTTCAGAAGATTGTGTTGAGGAAGAGACGGACCTGTCCTTACGTACTTGTAACTTGTCAGCTTTCTAGTCCCCAGGCCTGCACACTTGCTTAAGTCTTACTATTCTGTGACGTGATGTGTATGTAATTTCCTAATATTGGCTGTTGGTGATCAGATGTGCTTTCAGAATGATGGCAACTCACTATAGGCCAGATATGTCTTTAACAACTTGGTGTGTGTTAATTTCTTGTTTTTTTTAAAGCGCTGTTGTGATTATTATTGTACAGCTTTTAAGCTTTTTCTCAAATGCTCTTATGTTGATAATGTTTTTCTTTCTCAGACCTCCGCTTCAGTTCTAGCAGAAGAATTACATAAAGTGTAAGCCTGCCATTCTACACTTCTCTTATAATTGTGTTATAACCACTAACAGATACTTGTTTGATACAATATGCAATTAACTTCATACTCTGATCTGTTTGAAAAATTACTTAAACTCTATTTTGCTCTTTTCTTTTAGCCTGTTTCTGTTTAGTCCCCAAACATTACGCGCTGGTTTTGTTGTTGTAGAAGAGCTGGGCAAGCTTTCCTTCATTTGGGGTGTTGGTCCTCATGTAGAAGAGGCAATTGTGTTTTCAGAGTAGTAGACGGGTTTAGTGCTTCTGTCTGCTTTGTACCTGAGGCTCTTCTGTGTCCAGCCCTGTGACAGGAGGCTGTACACTCAAAGTCCATTTGCCTTGTTTTGTGTTGTATAACTATACAGATATGGGTCGTGTTTGCAGGGGACCCGTAATCTGGTTTTGATGCCAGACTTCTTAATGTAAACTAACTTCTTTGACTCAAGTTTTAAACAATGGATCTGTCTGTCTATCCATCTGTGTGTCTATGATTTGAGGTCTCATTCTGTAGCCCAGGCTGGCCTTTAATTTGTGGTGATCCTCCTAGCCTCTTGAGTACAGGTGTGAGCCGCCATCTTGCCATAAAATAGGGGAAAATTTGGGCTGTCAGGCGGATCTCTGTGAGTTCGAGGCCAGCCTGGGCTACCAAGTGAGTTCCAGAAAAGGCGCAAAGCTACACAGAGAAACCCTGTCTCGAAAAACAAAACAAACAAACAAACAAACCCACAAAAAACAAAACAAACACACACACACATATACACGCACACACACAAAAAAAAAAGAAAGAAAGAAAGAAAAGGCTCTCATTGTCCAGCCCTGATGACCCAAATTTTATCTCCTGGTCTCACATGCTGGCAGGAGGGAGCAGACTTTTGCAAGTTGTCTCTCTCTCTCTCTCTCTCTCTCTCTCTCTCTCTCTCTCACACACACACACACACACACACACACACACACACACACACACACACATTTTAGTGTGTTATGTATGACAGTTACTAGTAGACTAAATAGAGTCTGTTGAAAGAGAAAGTACAGTTATATGAAACTTAGTTAAGCTTATCCTTTCCAGGTAAGACTCAAGCCTTTGCTCTGTAAATGCTTGTTAAAAGCACAGGTGTGTTTCCTTTTTGAAGGATTGCGGAAAAGGACAAGCAGCTAAAGCAGACTGAAGACTCCTTAGCAAGTGAGCACGACCACTTAGCGAGCAGAGAGGAGGAGCTTAAGGTACAGTAGTAACTCCTACAGCTTGCTGCTGCAGCAGCTTTTGATAGAACTCAGAGCTGAAGATTATAGTCAGTATGTGTTCCATGAAGGATGACATACTTTGGGACTCATCGGAAAGTGCTCACTCTTTCTTAAATACTTTAGCTCTAAGAGGAAAACACCAAAATGTTTTTACTCAGATGATGCATTTCATAACAATTTCAGAAACTTGGCAAGTAATAGAAATAGATGATGTTTCTTTTTGATTTAGGAAATTTGTAATTTGAGACCTTTAACTAACTCTTAAAAGTAGAACAGATATGTTGTAAAGTAAATTTTATGAAATACTTTTAATGCCGTGTACACTTTTTTTTTTGCTCTAGGATATACAGAATATGAATTTCTTATTAAAAGCTGAAGTGCAGAAATTGCAGGCCCTGGCTAATGAACAGGTAGATCATTTTTGTATATTTTCCTCTGAAGAATTTTGCTTTGCCTTTTCTTTTTCCCTATTCATATTGGAACTATGTATGATATAATGAATTAATAACTTCTGAGATAGAGGAGTCTGTTAAAACAGTCTTTTTTTTTTTTTTTAAGATTTATTTATTTATTATGTATACAGTGTTCTGTCTGCAGGCCAGAAGAGGCACCAGATTTCATTACATATGGTTGTGAGCCACCATGTGGTTGCTGGGAATTGAACTCAGGACCTTTGGAAGAGCAGTCAGTGCTCTTAACCTCTGAGCCATCTCTCCAGCCCCTAAAACAGTCTTAATGTGCTGCTCGTTTTATCCCTTCCTTTTAATGTACAAAAGGCAAACTTTTTATTAGGGAAATTTTGCCTCTGAGAATTAAAAAATAATGGACAATAAAACACAGAAGTATGTAGTTTTGTTATAGCTTTAATCCAAATGTATGGAAATGCAGGTTTTTATATGGATAAAGGAATAGTTTTATTGTTTCCTAAGGAATGATTAGACTGATTTATTCTGACTACAGGCTGCTGCAGTGCTCGAGGTAGAAAAGATGCAGAAAAGGTGAGTGCTGTGTTCTGTGCAGAGACACTGGTGCGTTCACTGTCGTGGGCGGTGCTACTTCCAGCTGAGGCTTCTTCCCTAGCCCTGAACCTGTGAATGAACGCGCTTTAATTGACACTCTTCTTCTCATAGTGTTCATGTCAAGGATGACAAAATAAGATTGCTTCAAGAGCAGCTGCAGCATGAAGTTGCAAGCAAAATGGAAGAATTTAAGGTGTGTGATTAATCTTGTGTACTCAGCTTTCTCAGAATAACTTCATATAATTTTAGTTATAATGACTCTAAAAATGCTATTTTTTAATACAGTCATTTGGAAACATTATTTCCTTAATTTATTTGGTAGCTTATGTGAATAGTGAATTTTTAATAAGCTTTTTGCCTGGATGTATTTTATCTTACCTTAAATTAAATGTTTGAAATTTATTTTGCCCCAAGCATTCCTTGGCATCTTTAAATGAATATTTTACATTTTTGCATATTTTGCTGTCTGCACTGTTGCTGCAGTGCTAATCTCTGTTGAGCCCTGGATTTTTATGTCTGTATGTAACTGCAGCATTGCTTTAACACCTGAAGCATTAGTATGGGGTGCTTGTTATGAAGCTCGATTCATATGGTTACTGCCTTTCCTTCTCTTAAAGTAAACTGGGCTTCATTTTTCCAGATTCTGAACGAGCAGAACAAAGCATTACAGCTGGAAGTTCAGAAGCTGCAGATGGTTGTTTCTCAGCAGGTGAGGCTTTTCATGCAGTAGTGTGGGACAGCCAGAGTGTAAGAAGGTCTAGTGAGAAACAACTGATCAAGAAAGCATGCTCAAAGTTAGATGTGTCTGTTAAATGCACCCTGCTCATTTTGTGCTTACCAAGTTTCAAAATTTAAGTTTTGTGTCTCTGAGATGAAGCAAATGTCAATCTTTTCATAAATATTTTGCCAAAAAAAAAAAAAAGAAGTTTTTGGAGCCTTAACCTTTTCATACAGGCAGTATAGTTTCTCAGGAGAGTGGGTTTGAAACTTAGGAGCACATTGAAATTGCGTAACATTTCTGAGACCTTTTACTTAGTCTTTCACACCAAAGTTATACTAAATGATTTCTTAGATTTGAATGGCAAAGCTTAAATGTATTGTTTAGTCTCATAATTTGCATATAGATCACATCTATCTAAATCGTTCCATTTAAAAAATAAGTGTGTGTGTGTGTGTGTGTGTGTGTAATATATATATATATGAGAGAGAGTGGTACGGTGGATGATGAGGAACACACACACACACACACACACACACACACCCACACACCCACACCCACACGGTCCCTTTTACAGTACATACACACATATATTCTTAAAAAGAACATATATATTCCTTATCACCCACCTCCCCACTCCCTGACTTTCTGTATGGGGGCTTTGCTTCATAAGCCAGTGTCCAGTGGTGTCTTCCTCTGGTGCTCCCATAGAGTTGCTTTCCCGCTTTCCTCACACAAACCCTTCAGGTCATACTTTCAGACAGCTCAGCAGGTAATGGTATTTCCTACCAATCCTGAGGACCCAAGTTTGATTTCTGGGAACTACAAGGTGGAAGGAGAGGACCAGCTCCCACAAGTTGTTCTCTGGCCTCCACATGTGAGCCATGAGATACACACACGCACACGCACACGCACACGCACACACGCGCACGCACGCACTAACGTGCGCCTCAACAAACAAACAAACAAATATATGACAATTTTTACAACAAAGTAGTCTAGAAATTCTTGCTATTTCTTGCTACATCAGAATATAAACTTTGTAGCTGGGCAGTGGTGGAACATACCTTTAATCCCAGCACTTTGGAGGTAGAGGCAGGTGAATCTCTTGAGTTCCAGGCCAGCCTCGTCTATGTAGTGAGTTGCAAGACAGCCAAAGTTACACAGAGAAGGAAGCCCTGTCTCCAAAATCCAAACCAAACCTGAAAAAGTGCCTGCATTTGAAAAGAAAACCAGAATCTTTTTTTCATTCTGTTTTTAAAAACACTTATTTATTAATTTATGTAGGGGTACATATATGAGAGTGAGCACATGCATGTGTCTGTGTATGAGTGTGAGTTGTGTGTTGGTATATCTTCTCTCTCCTCCATCATATGGGTTCTGTGGATTAAACTCAGGTCCTCAGGCTTAGTGGCAAGCACTTTACCTGTTGAGCCTTCCTGAGAGCTGGGAATCCTGAGTCATTAAGACCCTTTTTAACTCATGGGGGCTGAAAATGTAAGTAAGGAAATGGAAATGAATGCCTTTTCTTACGTTTGTCAGGCATACTTAACATTTTCATAAAATATTTGTCAATAGGAAAAAAATAGAAACCACCTTGTAAACTTCTGTTCTTTGCCAGACTGATATTTGCAGCCTATTTAACAGTAACCTCCAGATCCCATTATGCTTTGAAAACATTGCTTTCTATTGTTTTACACAGAAGTTTAAACCACACTTTTGGAAATGACTATTTTGAACAAAATTCTCTTATTATTTTATTACCAACTCAACTTTCTGTCTAACATGTTGTACGCTTGAGGTGTTCTGTTAGTGTGAGGTGGAGTTTTCTCATCTTCTCTGAACACATTTTTTGTAGCCACAATTTTATATTTAAAAGAATCAGGGAGATGGAACCTCATTTTGTGAGGCTAATTTAGATCTGCTATTAGGTAATTCTTAAATATGTTCTCTGGTTTTATAAAAAAAATAAATTCGGAGGTACATGAGTGACATGTATATTTATTTTAAAATTCGAGATACATACCTGAGACCTTTTGTCGTAGTAAAGAAGACTTGTACTTCTCTTTAAACATTTACTCAATGTGTGCATCCACTGTGGGGCGGGCCGAGAACAGCTTGCCTTGTTGTTCAGTGATCAGTTCTCCCTCCACCACTGGACCGGCCACAGGTGTGAACTCTAGACGTCAGGCTTGACCACAGGCTCCTCTCTTTCCTCTGCCATCTTGTCAGCTTCACTCCTGTGGCTCCTTCTGTGGTCACCTTTTATTGTTACTGATTGTGAAATAAGAGACGCTTTCTTTAACCTCCTCCTTCCTATGTGACAGTTAAGAGAACAAGTTTGTGATGTGAAACTTTCAGCTCTCTTGCCCGATGCTTTTATTCTGGAGGAAGAAGTTGAACGTAGTGCAGGAGAAACTGGTCATGTTGCCATGCTGTTGTTTCTTCAGGTGTAGGAAGAGCAAAGGCCAGAGGCCTCAGGTATGGGAATGTGCTTAGACCTGAGGAAAGGGAGGCTGGCTGTGTGCAGGTTTGCTGTCACTAGCTAATGCCTAGGGAAGACAGGTAAGTTCTGCTTGTCATTGTGGCCTGGGTGTGCTTGCTGGAGTGGTAGCTGAGCAGCAGCATGCCTTTATTCTTGTTCCCGTAGGCTTTTAGGAATCTGTGATCAGGGTTACTAAGTAGAAATCATGGGAAATTGTTTTTCTTTGCCTTACACCTCTTTGTGATCCTACTGAATTATAGAAGATTTAGGTTAATCACTCTGAAGGAAGTAGTAGGATTGGATTAGGTTGATAAAGTGTGTAATAAAGTGAAATGTTGGTCAGTATTTGAGCTGATGAACCAGAATACTTAACTAAGTATTATTTCTTTAAGGGAAATTGAGTTCATTGAGTATTTGTTTAGTTGAGTGTACACTCGGTACTTATTTCTATGCTGAGGCTCTGGAAGTGAATGAGACATGATTCTTGCCTTGAGAATATGACTTAATATGCAGATAGCTGTGTATAGAAGCAAAGTGTGGTGAGTTAAATTCTTGAACTGTGTCTAGGTGTATAGTAAGATTTTGTTTGAAGGTAACATGGGATAGCTTAGCCAAGAATTTGCTGAGCAGGGAGAGGCAGTCCAGGCTGAGAGAAAACTTTTCAACAGCATGGTGGTGTGCAGCAGAACTGACGTTCATTGAGAACATGCTGAGATATTGTGTAGAGAATGGCTGTGGGGCTAGAGACAGACGTGCTAGGGTGTAGTTAGGAAGTCTTTGTCCATTGTATAAGGCTGTGAACCCGACACAACCCTGAAGAGCATTGCAGGATGGACAGACACTTACTGTACATGTGAGGGAAGTCACAGTGAGAGAAGTGAGGTCTCAAGCTGGGGGGCAGAAAAGCAGCAGGGTCCAGTGAGCGCACAGCACACCTAAATAATTAGGCACAGAAAGCTGGTCTCCATGGTGTTCTCTCTTGGAAGATGGGATTCATTGAAACAAGTGTGCATTAAAAACTGACTTCATAAGAGTTTGGAGTTTATAAAAAGCAACTTCTCTAAGAGTTGTTTCTATACTGTCAGATTGGTGTAATGTACTTTAGGAAATTCCTCTGTCCTTTTTATGGTGGAACAAATTTCCTCATTGGGGCACTCTTTCTTTGCAACTAACAAAGCAGTCCTTATGAACTACAGACAGAGAATTTAGGGCATTTGTGATGTTCAAGATATAGAAGAGGTTGAATCTTAGGCCTCATATTTGGCAATGGAAACTTTAGTTTATTTGTTTGTTTATTTATTTATTTATTTTATTTATTTATTTTTTCCCGGAGCTGAGGACCGAGCCCAGGGCCTTGGACTTGATAGGCAAGCGCTCTACCACTGAGCTAAATCCCCAACCCCTAGTTTTATTTTTGAAAATGAGTATAATGAGATAGGTTTAAAAAATCAGAAAATAACAGGATTAGGAGATTATTTTATGAGATGTGGACAGAAAAGCCCAGACCTATTTGCGAGCCTACTAAATTGCTGAGTGTCTGAGAACATGGAGGGAGAAAGCTTTACTTCTAGACACATAGTAGTAACCCCAGGAATTTGTGTCCAGGAGCCCACATTGGGGGGTTCTAGGACTGAGGGTCAAGGGGCGAGGGTCAGTTTTTTTTTTTTTTGTTTTGTTTTGTTTTGTTTGTTTTTTGTTTTTGTTTTTCAAGACAGGGTTTCTCTGTGTAGCTTTGCGCCTTTCCTGGAACTCACTCTGTAGACTAGGCTGACCTCGAACTCACAGAGATCCACCTGCCTCTGCCTCCCGAGTGCTGGGATTAAAGGTGTGTGCCACCACCGCCCAGTGAGGGGCAGTTTTAATATCATGTTTTCTGTGCTTTCTAAGGAGATGCATTTGTGATACTGCTGCTGCGGTGCCCAAGCACTTTAATATGGTCTCTGTTTCTGTCTGGTAACATTTTCATGGTGTATGTTCAGAAACCACTGGACTATGACAAGGTCTGTGCAGTTGCATTTATGTTATCGACAGTGTAGGGAAATGACAGCTGACAGAAGGAAAAGGCCTCTTGTCACTCAGCCTTACAGGCCTAAATTTTGTATTTGAGGAAATCTTCCCGTTATCCTTTTTAGTGACTAAAAACTCTCCTTAAGTCCGAGTTCACTTTGCTAGTGCCATGCCTCTCCTTTGTATCCTTTGTCTGGAGGTCTCTTTCCTACTGTTTTGAAGAAAAATTTGTAATTGTGAGCAGTCCTCAAATAAGGACTAAATTTTGGTATTACTTAGAATCCTAAATTATTTCCACAGAGTCTTTTTCTGAACTAATTTTATCTTATGCAAACTTGGTAGAATTCAAGCCTTTTTTGATGTTTTTGTTTCTAGCCTAATAAAGATGTGGTGGAACACATGGAAAAATGGTAAGAGTTTAACTTCTCATCCTTTGGTGACTCATTCCTACCAAATTTGTGCTGACAGAATTGTTAGATGATGATGATGACCATCATCATCATTATCATCTAGGTTCTTAAAGTAGTATTTATATTTGTATTTTGTGGTAGAAAACAATATTCTGGGCTGTGGATTAGCCGGGTTCCCTTATGGTATCTTGTGGGTGTCATGTGGTATTGATTGACTTGTTCAGACTGTCATTGGTCCATACATTCCCTCAGCCCATTTTCCTTGTTAGTGAAGAGTTCAACTTAACACCATGATTGAGATCCTCAGAAGTCTTTCTAGAATTAAAAGTTCATAATGAATAAGGAATAGAGGGGTTGCTCTATGTAGAATACTTAGGAATGATATTTACCTTGACCAAACAGTTCATATGTGTGTTTTAAATTTCTAATTTCAGCATTCGAGAAAAAGATGAGAAGTTGAAGACAGTAGAAGAATTGCTTGAGACTGGACTCGTTCAAGTGGCCACTAAAGAGGAGGAGCTGAGAGTGAGGCGCTTGCTACATTGTTTCCTTGTGTAGATCCTGTCAGTATGAGGGTTTCATTGTAATTAATTGTTTTCCCCAAGCTGTGGGCTACATGTTACAAGTTCATAAAAAATTTCATTTAATTTACATGATATTTCTTTAGAAATTAAAAATGTGTAGGTGACTGTAGTGTTCACCTCAGTTAGGTAGATATTGTCACTGTGGTTTGTGGTGTGTATGTTCAGATTATAACCAGTGATTACTAGCAGACGTCTCAAGTCTGTGAGTGGCTTTGGGATGAGACTTGAGAATAAGTCAAATACAGCTGCTCTGTGCTCACTGTTAGCCTTTACTACAGTAACACGGACCTTTGGGGAAGAAAATTAAAAGTGTAATTGAATTTATAACTGCCTGGCATAACTGAAAAGTGGCACACTGTGTCTTTGAGGATGCCAGCATTTCATCTGAAATGTATATGGTGTTGGTTGAATTACACAATGGTTGACTAACTCTAAAGGTTATAGGGAAGAGGGGAGACGAGGAAGAGTGACAGAATGGGTAGATTATTTGGAACTAGCTAATGGCTCAAGAATAAAAAAAGTATATTGTGCTTTGGTTTTGAAAACAGGCCATAAGGACGGAAAACTCAACCCTGACGAAAGAAGTCCAGGAGTTAAAGGCCAAGCAGAGTGATCAGGTGATGCACACTGTTGACCCCACATTCCCCTTACAGTAGGCACAGCTGGTGCATGAAATTTAACACCCAAGTTGTTTCTTTTCCAAGGCTGAATTTTTCAATTAAACTTTTCATCAATGAATCATTAGTGACTTGAGAAGTAATAGAAGCTGTAATTTACTGAAAACTGTCTGCATGCTAGGTAGGCATTCTGTGAACTATTCCAAATAGGATTTCATTCTTTTTTTTTTTTTCCTTTATCTAGTTAAATTGACTTATATTTTATGTGTATGAGTATTTTGCTTGTATGTATGCCTGTGCACCACATGCAGGCAGTGCCCACAGAGGTCTGAAGAGGGCACCGAACTGCATGTGTCTGGAGTTTGAAGATGATTCTGAGCTGCTGTGTGGGTGCTGGGTGCAGAATCTCGGTCCTCAGAAAGAGGAACAAGTGCTTTCCACTTTTCATCTGTCTCTCCAGCCCAACTTTGTTTATTTAAAAACTGTATTGTTGTTGCTGCTGTGTGTAGGATATATGAAGTACATGTGTCACAGGACGACTTAGGAAGTGCTCTCTCCCTCCACATTTCTGTACATCGTCAGGCTTGCCTGACGAGCGCTCGTCCTCTGGCCTCTTGCTGGTTGTTTTCTCTTGAATATAATAGTAAGGGCTTTGACAACACATAGACCTCGAGTCTCTAATAACGGCGAAAAAGGCTACATGAAATGAGAATTACTAATTAACTAATTAAGCATTTATCTAATGATTATTCTTCTAGGCTGTACTTAGTAGTCTTAAATGTTATTCCTTTTCACCATTATGACGTTAAGCAAATCTAGAAAGGATTTCTGGGTTACCTTTTTCCTTTTGGTTTTTATTTGTATAAAAACAAATTTAGGGATTATGCATTTCTATTTCTGACTCACTTATAATTTTAAAAATTACTAAATTATGCATCTTTTTATTTCTAGGTTTCTTTTGTGTCTCTAATTGAAGAACTTAGGAAAGCGTAAGTGATAACATTGTTATAAATTGGTCTTTTTCTTTTGACTTATTTTCTTAATGCTATTAAATGGAGTTTTATTTATTTGGCAGAGTTGACATACATTATTACATCTCTCTCTCTCTATCAATCAATCATCTAATCTATCTGTCTAGAATTGACATACATTACTCCCATACTTCCCCCTCTTCTACCTTTTCCTCACCCTCTCTCCCTTTCTAGTCCAGTCTGGCCAGGGTTCACTACATACTTGAGATGGTGTCTTCATTCCTGATGTTCCTCCCTATCACCTTCCTGAGTACTGACTTAGTGTATACCACCACACCTGGCTCAGTAGAACTTTCATTCTAGAATGTCTCATCTGTGGACTAAGGGAGATTAGCTGTGCTTCCTAAATTCAAAGATTTTTATCTTTTTTAAAATTCATTTTCATAATTGATTCTTTTTTTGTAACATCAATTGTTAATTTTCCGTGTTTAGCAGAAGATACTACAGATGAGTTTATGTTGCACAGAGATAGTTCCATGCATGCATTCCCCTTGCGAGGTACCTATCAGTTTTGATGCCATATTGTGTAGTAAGCTCAAAATCCTATAATCCAGTGTCACTGAATGGAATTTGATTCTCCCTGGTGTTGGTATTCTTCATGGTACAAACAGATTTTCTGTATATTTTTTAAGTAAACCACCAACTTCTTGTATGAATAGATTTTAGTAGTTGCTGATTAAATTCTTACTGAAAAGGAGCTTTAGGTATTTTCTCTGCTTTTTGTCTGTGAAGTCGAGTTACTGTTTCACTTTAAATGAAGGAATTGGCTTGGAGAGGTTTCTCATGATGTGGTGCTGTTTTTATGCTTAGTTGGTTGATTGCAGTGATTTCTAGTCAGGTTAATACTTGATTTGTTTGTTTAAGGATCCATGAGAAAGATGGACAGATCAAGTCTGTGGAAGAGCTTCTAGAAGTTGAACTTCTCAAAGTTGCTAATAAGGAGAAAACTGTTCAGGTATTAGGAGAGAGAACAGTGTCTAGCCTTTCTGTTTATCACCTCGAGTTAATACCATTTGATTTCATGTGTTTGTATGTTGCATTTCTTTGTCAACTTCAGTGTGTTTTCCATTGTCCAATCTTGTCTGTTTTATCATTGTCAAGGCTTTGAAACAGGAAATAGAGGTTCTAAAAGAAGAAATAGGAAATGCCCAGCTTGAAAAGGCTCACCAGGTAAAACTCCCAGAGCCACAGCATGACAGACTTATTAGTGTTTATGTTATTTGTGAGCTACTTTTAAATTTTGTACCCCTTGCTGTTCAGAAAAGTCCTGTAATACTTTGCTACAAGTATATTTGTTTATATTGGTTTTTAAAACTTTTTACTAAGGCCCTCTTCTAGAACAAGTTCTCTGTATTAATGTTTCATTTTAGTCAGTCTAAAACATGCAAAATACAGAACACTCTGATAAAACAAACTGCATGGACTAGAATGTATATTCATCCTCTGAATGTAGAAGGAAAAAAAGGAGTTTCCTTGGAGCTTCTAGAAGTAGACATTTTTACTTGGTAGATAGGTTTTATGAAATTGAATCTGATAAGTCATCATTAAAATGGTGCGATTGTATGGAAGAGATGATTCGTTCATCCATCATCAAAGCCCTGTGCTAGGATTGGAGATAGTTTTTGTGACTGAGACTTCAGGAGAGGCTCCTTCTGAAGAACTGACATCTGAGAGGGAATGGGGTAAAACATTAGATTGCCTGTGACTTACTAGAAAAGATACCCAGGGCTGGGGAGACGGCTCAGTGGGTTACATGCCTCTTGTGCCAGCGCAAGCACTGGGATTGAGGTATCCAGCTCCTGTGCAAAAGCCAAGCATGGCAGCACACAGCTGTAACCTGAGCACTGAGGGTAGAGACAGGAAGATCCTAGTGCCTCACTGGCCAGTCAGGTTAACCTGATCAGAGCGCTTCAGGTTCAGTTAAGAGACTGTTTCAGAACACAGAAAATCATAAATAAATACATCGATAAATGAACAGGAAATTAAGGAAGTCACAGAGCACTGTAGAGCATGTTTTTGAAGCCCAGCTGGGGAATTCTGGTACTGTATGGTGGTGTGTGGTGTGGTGAAGACTGGTGTTCTCAGCTGTAGCGATACCTCCTTATGCAAGCGTGCTCTTTATAATCCTCTTCCTTAATTTGACCCCGTCCTGTTAGGGTTTTACTTTGTTACTTTCACTGTCACTGGAACAAGAAGAGTGAAATGTAAACACATCTTAATTTGGCATGGGCAATTCAGCTTGACTTTTCCATTTTGAAGTGTACACACTGTAAAGATTGTAACATAAAGCTTGGTCAGGGTAAGGAAAGGATTTTAAATTGCTTCTGTCCTTTCTGTTTTAGTTATCTGTCTCTTCTCAAGTTCAGGAGCTTCAGAACTTGTAAGTAATGTTTGTCTCATTTTCCTATAAATATCTTTTTCCTACAAGTTAAATTTAATGAAAAATACAGGTTTTTATGATTTGACTTCAATGTTCTGGAAAATACCAAGGTTTTTCAAAAGACTTTAGGTGTTTTTTTTTTTTTTAAGTATTTTTGGTTCTCATATTTTAACAGCTACTAGTTTTGTGGGAAGGAGGTGGTGGTGTGAGAACGCTTACTCTTTTGATTCATAGTCAGAGTATACCTTAAATGGAGATATTGCTTCTTGCATTATTGTAATGTATTGAAAGTGGCTGTGATTGACGCCTAAACCAGTTTGCTAAGCTGTGAACTCACTGACGCTGACTAGATGGGAGGACACAGGGTAAGAGCAGAGCTACAGTAATTTATCCGCCTGCTTATTCAGTGGTAATGTGACTTTCTTTCATTATCTTACACTTTTTACCTTGGCGTCTCAAATCTTGTATTCCTTTATATTAATGGTTTATAAAAATACTTATTTCTATAATAGTCCAGTGGATCTGGACTACAAAAACACCTGGGGTGTTCTTACAGTCTTCAGTACTTTTGCTTTTTATGATCATAAAAATCTTTATTTCTCTCTCTTACTAACTTGCCAGGTTAAGAGGCAAGGAAGAACAGGTGAACACCATGAAGGCTGCTTTGGAAGACAAGGACAAAGACCTGACGGATAGAGGGAAGTGGATACAGGTAAGAAGGTAAAGACAGAAGGGAGAAGAACCCTTTGCTGATATTTGAGCATCAATTCCCATCTATTCTTTTTAAGGATCTTCAAGAAGAAAACGAATCTCTAAAGGCTCATGTTCATGAGGTAGCACAGCCCGATTTGCCAGAGGTACAGTATAAACATGACAGTGCTTCGTAAGTAATATGCCATTCTGTGTAAGGCTCTAGAGAGTAAGAAGACACACTCTCAGTTTCTGTGTTGTGCCATAGTTTATTTACTTAGTGCTGTCAGTTACTTTCACTACTCTCCAGCCATGTTTAATTGCCTGAGTGTCGTCGAGTGGATGGCGTAAGTGCTTCTCTCCCTTCCTTTCTCATGTGTACTCCAGGCTTATGCTTTAGTGGCTTCTTTGGTATACTACTGTATGGTCCTTTAGAAAACATGCCCCCTTTTCTTTTTGGTTTTTCGAGACAAGGTTCCCTGCATACCCTGGTTGTCCTGGAACTAGCTCTGTAGACCAGGCTGGCCTCGAACTGAGAGATCCTCCCGCCTCCGCCTCCCAAGTGCTGGCATTAAAGGTGTGCCACCACAGCCTGGCTTAGAAAAATACCTTTTAGAAGGTAAGTTTGATTAGGAAAACTCATTCTCTCCAGGCTGATTGGCTCATACCTATGATCCCATCTCTTGGACGGCTGAAGTAAATAGATCACTGTGGGCTTGAGACCAGCCTGGGTTACATAGTGAGCTCCTGTTCCAAAAAACGATGGAAAGGGAAAAAAAGCGTTCCTTTTTTTTTTCCTTTTAAAATAAACAATCTAATCTTAAATTTAACACGATTATATATTTATTTTATACTTGGGTAGGTTTGGCATTTATAGTGTAATAACTGATTTGTTTTGATATTAACATTAAAAAGGTGAATCTGTTTCTTAGGTATGTTCGACAGCACGATTTGAAGAACTTGACAATATGTAAGTATGCTTTTAGCTAGTATTTTGATGATGTGTGCCAGAATGTACATAAAGTTAAATATTTATGGGTCTCTGAAAGACCATTGATTTCATGGTCAAGTATTATAGTCTAGAGACAGATAAATTTCTGCTTGATGACTGGTAAAGAAGAGATCCTTTAAATGTTTTAGAATGTCTAAAGACTTGCCCATTTTCTCCAATATTCTTTCTGCAAGTTTAGATTTTTTTTTTTTTTTTCCCAGAGCTGAGGACTGAACCCAGGGCCTTGCGCTTGCTAGGCAAGCGCTTTACCACTGAGCTTAAATCCCCAACCCCGCAAATTTAGATTTTTTTTTTCTCACAAACAAATTACTTAATTTTTATATAATAAAGAGGAAATCAATTGATTTTCATTTAATCAGGAGATGATCTTAGCCATAATAGATTATGGGCATATCATAATTGTACTCCCTTATAGGAAGCATGGATCTTGTCAAGCTAGTTCCGTGCTGAATAATAAAAATACCACCACCAGTTTGATTATAGAAATCTGCCTTTTTAGGTGTTAATACCACAACCGGGTTTTTTTTTTTTATCCTGCAAAAGTCATTTTTTTTTTAAAGTTTATTTATTTATTATGTATACAGTGTTCTGTCTACATGCTTGCAGGCCAGAAGAGGGCGCCAGATCTCATTATAGATGGTTGTGAGCCACCATGTGGGTGCTGGGAATTGAACTCAGGACTTCTGGAAGAGCAGCCAGTGCGCTCTTAACCACTGAGCCATCTCTCCAGTAGGCCTCCCCCCCCCCCCCCCCCCCCGTTTTTTGTTTTTGTTTTTTTTGTTTGTTTTTTGTTTGTTTTTTTTTTTTTTTTGAGATAGAGTCTCACTTTGTTGCTCAAGCTGGCTTGAAACTTACTAGGTAGATCAGGCTGGCCTCAAATTTGCCATGACTTTCTTTTCCCAACTGCTGGGAATATAGGTATGAGCCACCATGCACAGCAAAAGTTGATTTTCTTTCTCTGTCTCTGTCTCCGTCTCCCTCCCTCCTTTTCTCCCCCCTCTCCCTCCCTCTCTCTCCTTTTTTTTTTTTCTTTTTCCTTTTTTGAGACAGAGTTTCTCTTTGTAGCTTAGAGACACATTTATGGTGTCGTGCAGTGGGTGTATAATCACTAAAGTATATAGTTTCAGGCTTATTTCTATCCTTAATTTTTTTTATCCTGTCCTGCATTTTCTTTTTTAAGACAGGGTCTTACTCTGTAGCCTTGGCTGGGACTCAGAATATCTCCCTGCCTCTGCCTCCTGAGTGCTGGAACTAAACTAAAGGTGTGTGCACTGTACCTGGCTCTGACCTTTTCTTTAGTAAATTAATAGACTTTAATTTTGGGGAAGCACTGTTAGATCTACAGAAAAGGTTGAGAAGTAGAGTCTCTGTATCACTACTTCCTTTTCTCCTGTTACTGACATGTCAGTATTGATGCGGACATCACCACAGATGAACAAATAGCACTACAGTTGTTAGCAACCGAACACCATGTTTTCATTAGGTCTTAGCAACAACGCATCCCATGGTGTCATGCAGGATACTTTCACTCTCCTACTGAAATCTCTGTTGTTAACCATTTCATCCCTCCCAATTCACTCTCCTACCAGTATCTCCCTGAAAACCTGGTGGTCACTGACTGTCTTCCTGTGTTTTACCTTTTCCAGAGTGTCCTGTCCTAGTTGGGGCCGTACAGTTCACACAGCCTTTTTAGATCGACTTCACTTTTTTTTTTCCGTTCAGGAAACAAGATTTTCTCTGTAGCCCAGGCAGGCCTTGAGGACACTGTACTCTTCCCACCTCAGCTTCTTGAACGCATGCATATACCAATATGTCTGGGTTTCTCTCTTATTTTTTTTTCCAGTTTACTCTTTATGTATGCTATTGTGTGTGTGTGTGTGTGTGTGTGTGTGTGTGTGTTTGTTTTTTGTTTTGTTTGTTTTTTGTTTTTTCGAGACAGGGTTTCTCTGTAGCTTTGTGCCTTTCTTGGAACTCACTCTGTAGACCAGACTGGCCTCGAACTCACAGAGATTCTCCTGCCTCTGCCTCCCAAGTGCTGGGATTAAAGGCATGCGCCACCACCGCCCGGCCGAGTTATTTTTTATAAGTACTTATAAGTGTCTTGGCACTTTCTAAATTAAGGAAGGATAAAAGTAGTGTTCTGCTCAGCAAATATTTGATGAGCCTTATATGTCTTCAGACACTGGGGATGCCAAAATAAATATAGGTTCTAGTCCTGAGAATACAGACAGACCAATCATTTAGTTGTGTTAGGTGTTGAGAGAGCGCTGTTGCTTAGAATGGCAAGGGCAGTTGGAATTGGCTTGGGCCAGATTGAAGCCTCATGTGTACAAGGGAAGGCTCGCTGGGTAAAGGTGCTTGCTCCCAAGCCCAGTTACCTGAGTTTCAGTTCCTAGGATCAGTTGGTTAAGAGAGAAAACTGACTTCTTCATACTGTGGCAGTAGGCACACAAGACCACACACACACACACACACACACACACACACACACACACACACACACACAGTGTGCGCCATGACAGCTGTATACCTACCCCTACTCCCATAAATATACTAAAAAGTTTTAAAAAGTAGAAGAAAATTTGGGTAAGGAAATACCAAATTAAATACTATGCATATATCTTTAGTACAAGGAGTGTTTTTTAACTTTGAGGATTAATGAATTACGGCTAAGATTTCTGGAAGCAAAATTTCTTTCATTTTTTTAAGTAGTAGTTTTTATAGTAAGTAGCTGAAATGCTGTTTTGCACTTAGCATTTATTTTAGCTTTCTCTTATGTAATGCCATATTTACTTAAGACGTGTTAGAATAAAATATGTTGTTTTAGATTGTTCTTGACTAGGAAGTAGAATGAGCTTGGAAATACCATCTTTCAAACAAACTGTAAGTAGATAGAATACAGAAAGCAATGGCTGGTAGGCATTGTTTGCATTTTCTCAGGGGTGATAGCAAAATCTGCTTTTTCTTTCCCTGGATATCACTAACATAAGATCTTTGTAAAAATTCCAGGTTGAAAGAAAAGGAAAATGAAATTAAGAGAATAGAAGCTATATTAAAAGACACCGAGAGTGATCTTTCCAACAAATCAAAGCTGTTACAGGTAAGTGTGAGTTATTATCTTTGGCTGTTCAGGTTGTGGGTCCTGTCCATCAAAGCTGAGTGCTCTGGGGGCTGGTTCTGTCTTTTGAGAAAGTTCTCGGTTTTTCATAGAGTGCCTTTCTCTGCTTTTTAACAGTTTGTTTTGTTTTGTGTTGATCAAATCCAGGGAATCCAAGGCTTTGTACATGTAAGGCAAACGCTCTATCACTTACCTATATCACTAGTTTTGATTTTTAAAGTTTTTCGAGACAGCATCAAGTTATGTATCTCAACTTGACCTTGGAATTGCTACCTCTAACTTGTAGTCCTCCTGCATCTGAGCTGGAGTGTTGGAATTAAAGGTGTGAGTCACCATGTCCAGCTGCCCTTGACCTTTAATGGGTTTATGTATTGTACTGTATAAGCAATCCCAGCTGATAAGGGTACATGGAGCTTAGGGTTGTTCTCCCGTTACAAACCTATACTTCAGTGGCTATCTTTGCATACAGATTTTGAATACTATTTGTCTTATACTTTCCTAGAAGTAAAATTTTGTGTTAATGGCTTAAGCAAGTTTGCTTTGTTTTCAGAGAGATTCATAGTTTAAAGAGAAGCTCAGTTCTCACCTTTCATGTAATTACTGTTCAAAGTAATTCATTCAGGACTTTAGCCTGAAGGGGCAGCAGATTTGTAGCAGCATGGAGTACCTTGAAGCGGCCTGCTTCATACTCCAGGGCGAGCCTTTGTCCTGTCACCCCTCTCCTCAGGACACTTAGGTCTCGTTTTCTTAGGCCATGCTGAAGCGCTCCTTGTGCATGTTCTTACTTAACCTGCACTCTTGCTGACAGCACGGTTTCCCTTCCTGTCCAAAGCTGGCAGAAGGTGTAGATGTGATGTCCTATCTGAGAAGAGGGATCATTTTAAATTGCTTTAGACAGAGAAGTTGAGATTTCTTAGTATATTGAAGCCATTTGTATACTCAGTGCTCTTTAAATTTTGTTCTACAGTTTTTCTTTGGGATGACTTTTTAAAAATCCCTGATTTTTAGGATCTTTTTATGTAATATGGAAAATGAATGTTTTGTTATTATGTAAGGTTACATTTTCTTTGATTCCCATCCCCTCTTCCAAAAATTGAGAAAATTTGTACATTCAATATAATAAGTTTCCTGTTTTAAGTCACAAGAAGAAAGTCCTCTCATTTTGTGATTATAAACACTTTTGTGTTTCCTTTTAATACATTTAATCTTATTGGTATTTTTTAGTTCATACGTAATTTACCTCACAGAGAGGTGAGAATAGCATCTAACCTCCGGAGAGGAACGTCACTGTGCGGTTACTCCCCGTCAGGATGCCGTGGCTGTGCTCCCTAGGGTGTTTACTGAACAGAAGGAGCAGCCACCTTAGGTTGTTGCTGAGCCTTCCAATGGAGGAGCCAGGACCAAGGCCACAGTGTGAAGCTTGACCCTACCCTGTCAGAGGCGTGCCGCCTCCACTAGATTCTTAGCCGGGCTGGGTGGGTCCGCTCTATTGAAACATCCCTTCCAAGACAGAACTAACACAATTGCTGTAATTTAGTAGCATGTTTTAATGTGGCCTTTTCATCTTTTTAAAATGGTTACTATTTTGGAATTTTTCTCAACCGTATGACATTTTAAAAGCTTATATAGAAAAGTCATAATCTCTGTCTAGGTATTCATGTTTAATTTTTGTTGATAGGAGGTACAAGATGAAAATAAATTATTTAAATCCCAAGTTGAACAGCTTAGTCAGCAGAATCACCAACAGGTAGGTTCTATTCCACGTCTCTCCTTTATAGTGATAGCTATTTACACTTGCTCTTGTCCTTTTTACATGTTCAGGGAGAGTAAAGTGTTGGTTCTTTTATCCTTTAAATTTCCTATAAAAGCAATTTACTGTGCCATGTCTAAGGTAAAATAAAGTGTAACTTACAAAATATGTACAAGTAGTCTTACTGTCAGTGTTCCAGCTTGATTACATACATATACTTGTGTGTGCCCTGATCAGTGTTCCAACTCTACTATATATGTGTGTGTGTGTGTGTGTGTGTGTGTGTGTGTGTGTGCGCGCTCAGATCAGTGTTCCAGCTCTATTATATACCCGTGCTACTGTGCCTGCATATGCCCCAGTCTTACAGAATGCTTTTCTTAGGAAGTCAGCTGATGTCTTGGCGAGGTCTGTTTAAACCTAAGTGTACACCCTTCTTCTCCTCTTAAACAAAACATCAGTAATTGGAAAGAAACTAATAGATATGTAAGATAGATGTTATAAGTAATAGGATAGCATTAATATGCCCTTTAATATATATTTCTGCTTGGTAAAGTAAACATAAGGTATTTAAGAAGATATATATGTATATATGATATACACACAGTTTTTTGGCATTTTGGAGGTTGGACCTAGTGGCCTTGTGCATGCCAGCCAAGTGCTCTACCAATGAGCAAAGTTGTAAGCTCTACCAAATACGTGTAACCATCGTTTTTGTGAACATGTATGGGTAGATCAGAATGTATTTATGAGACACTTGAGAGTCCCTGCTGACAAACAGCTTCTGGTGGTCATCATACTATATCCATATGTGAAAGCTGTATACCTTTGCATACTATATAAAATCACTTCTTTTGAATGTGAGAAAATCAGCTTTTCTTAACTTGTTTGTTGATTTTATTTAGACCCCTGGTGCTGTACAAAGTCAACACTGTATGGAGTGATAGTGAAAATTGGACTTACCACTCAGTACACCTTATGAATTTGTGTATGCTTTTATCAAAACTGCTTAATCACAGTGCTGGCATAAGCAAGTCTATAATATTTTTCACTTTGGTGTTTATTTATTTCCAAGAAGAATTTAATTTTCTTATGTTCTAGACAGCTTTATTTGAACTAATATTTAACTCTTTTAATAGGCATCTTTTCCCTCTCAGGAAGAATTACAAACAGTGTAAGTAATGCATTGATTCAAAGTTTGGTGTGTTTGTATAAAGTTAAGTGCTACGTTTCCCTCTGACAGGGAATTGAATGCAATTTCAGATGGTGGTCTAAACTGAGCAGTTCTCAGTGAATGCTCTGGACTGCAGGCCCGTGAGCAGTAGTGCTTTTTCTGACTAAAGCACCTTTGAGACATGTCTTTGCCTTCCATTCTTTTGTTGAGGGAGATGTTTGGGCTTTTCTTACTCCTGTCTTCTGAAGACAGTCAGAGAACTCAGATGGGGCGGAGCTGCACACTGGAGCTTTTCCTCAGCTCAGCACAGCCTCAGCTCCGCTGCTTGCCCTTCCTCAGGTCCCACTCTGGGCCCGTGGTACAGACTTTGGTTCGACTACTGCATTGTTATGAAACTTAGAGTTGTTGGCAGTTCTCTTTGATTTTTGGGTTGGCCTTTGATTTCTCTAAGAAGCTACTAATTGAAAGTCATTTCTCCTTACAGTATGTTTTGAAATGCTAAATGCCAACCACATTACATCTGTCAATAGAGAACAGTCTAAATGTTCTCCCATCCTGGCTTATTTGTGAAGTTGGCCATTTAGTAGGTTAAGGTTGTTAGTTGTTTGAACTGCGTCCTGGGTCAGCTGTATGAAGGAAAGAGTCTGCAGACATTGTCTGTAATGAGCTGACAGTACTTGAGGCCTCAGGGACCATAGCGGTCCAAGTTTCCTATTGTTACTCTTTGTGTACATGTAGGTTTTATTTTATTGTTGTTTGTATGTATGTGTGTTTTCCTGCCTTTCTGTGTGTGCATCGTGTGCACACAGTGCCCAGGGAGGTCAGAAGAGGATATTGTAGTTCCTGAACCCGGAGCTGAAAGTGGTTGTGAGTGTCCTGATGTGGGTGCTGGGAACTGGAGCTGTGTCCTTGGAAAGAGCAGCAGTGTTCTTAACCACTGAGGAGCACTCCAGCCCCTCGGCTTTTTTTTTTTTGGAGACAGGGTCTCTCTGTGTAGTTTGGTGCCTGTCCTGGATCTTTTTGTAGACCAGGCTGGCCTTGAACTCACAGAGATCTGCCTGGCTCTGCCTCCCGAGTGCTGGGATTAAGGTGTGTGCCACCACCACCAGGCTCCTATTTAGTTTTTTAAACATTTAAAACTGGAAGCAGGACCCTGGCACACCTGTAATCCTGGCTGTTTGGCATGAGGAGGCAGTTGGATTTCCTGAGCAGTGATTGTTGGACCAACCTTGGCAACATAGCAACCCCTCCCCTGAAAAAAGAAAAACACCCCCAAAGTGAAATCAAAAGTATTAATTACTGTGATAATCAGACTTGTGACTGACCAAGATGCTTGGCAGTCTACTGTCCTTAGCTCTACTGACACTGGGCTGTAACGGGGAGAACAGGGTATTAGGAACCCCACCCCAGAGGATATGGACTGGGAACAAGATACTTTTCAGTGACCACTGCTAGTGATACACTTTTTCCATATGGGGTCCTATCAGACCCTTTCAAAATAGCAGCACCATGTGGGATCAGACTCCCATCACATGAGTCTTTTTGAGAAGACTTCATGTTGTATATATAGCAAACAGTTGTGAAGCTCAAGGACCAGATTGGTTGTTGGGCAGCTTTTTAGTCTTAAGAAAGTTGTTTGTGATGGGACATTCTGCTCAAGTATAACACAAAAGAATTCTGAAATTTTGCCTTTCTTTGTTTTCTGCATTTCTGGGAAACAACTAAGGCATTGGACAGGACCAGGAGAAAAAAAACGAACAAAAATCAAAACCATGAATCCTAAGATTGGGCAAAAATAACAATAGACTACCAGGTTACTTTAATATAGTGTTGTTGGTTTAATGAGCCAGTTAGTCGTAACTGATTTCATTGCCTTTAAATAGAATGCTTTTAAAGACTGCCTTTGTGTCAGACTCACCCAACCCCCAGTTAGACAGTTACATAACTTAGGCTGGCCCTCAGCTCACTGTACAGTGAGGGTGACCTTGAACTTCCGCTCTTCATGGCTCCACTATGCAAGTGTTAGTATTGTGAGTGCTGTGCTGTCACACATGGGGCTCATAGGCTGGGGATTAAAACCAGGGCCTTGTGCATCTTGGGCGCAAGCACTCTATCTACCAACTGGGGAAGTTATATCTCTTGCCCCAGAAATTACTTTTGAAATAAAGAATTCAGAGGATGGGTTCTTTATGCAAAACAGTAGTTGATCTATTATTACATTTTTCACAGGTTCACCTGTTTTTATTTTGTATTAAAAATATTGAAATGTAGGTATCTGGATGGTATTACTATTTACCTAATTTGTAAGTTATAGTATTGTTTATTTTAGATACTGTTTACCTAAAATATATTCACATTCTGATTTAGAATTTCAGAAAAAGAAAAAGAATTAACTAATCTTCGCAATGAATTAGATTCTTTGAAGAATGCTGTTGAACATCAGAGGAAGAAAAACAATGTAAGCCACTATTCATGAAACAGATTTTTCCATTAGATAGCATTAGCGTTGAGACCTGGGCAGGGATGTGTGTGTGTGTATGTGTGTGTGTGTGTGTGTGTGTGTGTGTGTGTGTGTGTGTGTATTTTTGCTTTAGAATTCTTGATCTCTGTGTGAGAGCATTTTTGACTTCTTCCTGGTTTGAGGATGTTATTAGAGTCCTCATTTTATTGGAAAGCAGTTTTAATAGTAAAAAGATGAATTTTTATATAAAAAATACTGGTATTGAGCTATTCCAAAAAAAAGCTTTAAAAAAAACCCAAAAATATGATTGATTTTGTCTTAAGACTTTTGTTTAGAAAAATAAGCCTTTCAGACTTGTTATTTTAAAAACAAAGGCATTTCCTTTTACTTAAATAGGGCTAATTTTTGTTATTTTTGTGTTCCTTTTTTTTTCCTGATATACTTAAAGAAATATCAGTTTCAATCTTTGTAATTAAGCTTGCAAAGCTTTCTGTAACTGCATTTTTTTCAAATGAGAGGCAGTAAAAAATATTGGTAATTAAATTTGCTAGTGGTCTTAGAACTTGAATATATGTTTTCTAAAATGGAAATGATTAGTTCTTTAAGAATTATAAATCCTAGTGCTTTTACCAAGCAAATAGTAGATCCAGTTGAATTTCCTAAGTTCTCTTTTACCAAAAGGTAGTAACTAACAGTCCTAAGTATTCTTGCTAGAAGATGTGTTTTTCACACAAAAGTGTGCTTGCTAATTGTGAGTAAGATCAAAATGTTATTAAATGATAGGAGAATATTGATATTAAATAGATGTGTATTTTTCAATGTAAGTTAAATCTTTGAAAGTTTGCATTAAATTACTAACAAGTTGGCATTTTTTATGCCCCGAGTTTGTCAAAATTAGGTATATGAACTGCTCTTTGTGTGTTATGTAATGTTAATTACTAACAGCATTACTTAGCCACAAAATTTGGCATGAATGTTTCAATATGTTTCTAACATTGTAACTGTGTTTTATCCCTGGGATTCTGAGATAAGAAAGGCACAACAGTGGAGTTTCATTCATTCACTATAGCGGCAGCAGCAGCTCTGCAGGTCTTGATTTCAAGCCTGGGAAAAGAGCCAGGGCAGTGGAGGTCAGCAGGGTGCAGCGTCAGCCCACTTCAGTTCTGTCACTCATTTGTTCTACACATTTGGCCAGATTTCTTAACTTTCAGCTGTGGTTTCCCATCTATAAAGTGGGAATAGAAGATCATAAATTGTTGTAAGGATTAATGAGAATTTGTGGAATGCTAAATACAGTATTTGGCATCTAAACTTGGAATAAATGGTAATTATTGGCTTTTAGTTTTTGTTTATGTTTATTCCTAATTCTGAAGATGAAATAACATTTTTATTTGTATTTGGTAAGGAATTGCTTTCTTTCAGAGCTTGCTTTTAAATGGCCTCTGTTTCTCCTTAATGAAAAGTGTTTTATCATTTCTCTGCTTCATTTGCTTCAGTCAACTGGCTAGTACAGTTGTGTCTGATTGCTTGTGGTATCCATGTTCGACCATGCTAAGATACAGAACACAGAGGGTTACTTTGCCTTTCCTAGAAAGATTGGAAATTTACTAATTTTATTTGAAATAGGGTTAGAAAAAAAAATGTTATGCGGCAGTATAAAGTCCTGGGAGGGTGATGTTGGGCATCCTTTTACAATTACAGAGAAGTGTTTTTGCAGTACTGTGCATTTGCTGTTCTCAGCTCTAATGATGAACTTGAAGTGCTAACTGCAATCCCAGTTGGCATGTTTACCTTTGAATGCTTTCCTCCTTGTCACATTTGTACAGTTGATTGTCTGTAAAAACTGGCATATTTGGTGTGCATACTAAAATATGAGAAGTAGGCATCTTTATTTCCTCATTCAAACTTCTAAACATTACCTTTTTTGGCTAATATACACATTTTCCCATTGAAATAATTTTGCAGTAACCAGCATTTAAATGCAGTGCAAAATATTGATGAAGTTAAAGGAGAAATCTCTTAAAAATGGATAAACTGAAATCATTCTTTCTAAAAATGATTAGGACCTTCGGGAGAAAAACTGGGAAGCAATGGAGGCATTGGCATCAACTGAAAAAATGCTGCAGGACAAAGTGAACAAGACTTCCAAGGTTGTAATTAACTCCAGAAACACCGTGCACAGAGAAAGTTTACAGCTTGTCAGATCAGACTAGAGCATTTCCTGTTACTGAAGTTTAAATATAGTGTCTCTTTGTCACCCCCATTTGTCATCTTCATCATCTCTGCTTGTTCATCTGTCTGCTCCTTGAGACTTTTGGGCACTCTGATCTGTTGGGATGACTTGTTGGTGTTTTGGTGATCACAGCTGTAGGTGTGAGAGGCTCAGACTTAACGCTGTGTGAGCAGGTCTCTCCTTGTAAGATGGTGTGTGCCAGTGGCATAGTTAAGAGAACTTCAGTGAAGTCTCTAAATCAGAGAAATCGATGTGAATTAATGGAACGGATTTGAAAACCTAGCATGTATCTGTGATGCACAGTAAAGTGGGGTTTCTAGAGCATACCAGGAGGATTCAGACAAGGTAGGAAAACAGCAAAATCTTAAATAGTACAGGAAAAGTTTCAATTCAAAGTTTGCACTGGGGATGATTCCTCAGAAGAGAGAGACTTAAACTTTCTGTTTTGAAGTGGCTGGACGGTTGTGGCACACGTGTCCTGTGAAGTATGTAGTATTAGTATGAATGGAGAATTCTCTTGATGAGTATATAAAATACTTCAGACAAATATGTTCCCTTTATCTTCAAAACAACAAAGGGCATTCTTTTTGAGCCTAGGGAAAAGGGTCAGAATGGAGGAGAAAACTATAAAGTGGGACAACTGAGCATGAATGCAACAAGAATACTGGATTTTGAAGCCAGGTTTAATGAATGCCCCATATGATTAATTCCACGTTCTGAAAGTGTTTGTGTGCCAAGGTAATCTATTGCATTTTAATTACAGTCTTAAGGATATTGGAAACATTTTTTTTTTAGTAGAGTACAATTTTAAGATTTGCTAACATCATGTGTACAGTTATATTTCCTTTAGTGCAGTAGATTTATACTTACTGCAGTATTTAACCTGGTAAAAATTTTCATTAAGTTGAGACAGTTGGCAGCTATTACTGCCAGAGGGATTTCAGCTGCACAGGTACTGTTTAATTGTGAAGGGTTCCTGTTGTGCAGTCCCATGTCACAAAGGAGGCTTCTAGTATGGGCTTTGACTATTGCGAGCTAAAGTCTTCTTACCTTTCCTGTACAAGGCATTGTTGCGTCCTCTAATGCACAAAGGGAGCTCCAGTACGTGCATGATGGCTTGATAGCTAAATGATTTACAAGGAATAGACTCCAGGCTTCCCTTAGCAGAACTGAGATCCTTTCACAGCCTGGGTGTAAATGATGTTGATTTACTCAGTGCCACAAACTGTGACGTGACTACATGAAGCACCTTCAGTGTTTCAGGTACTAGAGATAAAGTCCAAATAAAGGCTAGCATACTGTTCTTAGATGTCTATTTATTGACGTGTGTGTGTGTGTGTGTGTGTGTGTGTGTGTGTGTGTGTGTGTGTGTGTGTGTAGCCCTGGCTGTAAATGTTTAGTTTTTATTAACTAGATTTTTCTTTTTTGTGTGTGATTGGGTCTCAGTACATAGTCCATGCTGGCCTGACTCTTGAGATCCTCCTGCTTCAGCCTCCTAGGTCTGGGGTTACAGGTCCATTCCATCCACCATACCAGCCTCCCAGGTCTGGGGTTGCAGGCATATTCCACCATATCAGCTTCTAGAGATTCATTCACTCACTCACTCACTCACTCACTCATTCATTCATTCATTTTTTGTTTTCTTTTGAGACAGGGTCTCACTACAGAGTAGCTTTGGCTGGCCTGAAACTAGCTAATTAGACCAGGTTAGCTTCAAACTCCTAGAGATCTGCCTACCTCTGCCTCTGTCTCTACTGGGTAAAAGTGTGAGCCCCCAAAACCTAGCCTGGAGTTACTTTTAAAGTAGTAAATACTTGTAAGAAACTGTAAATGACAGACTTGCATAAAAGGTGCTTTGTATATTCTAATCAATGCTGGAATTAAGGAAATAATTCAATTTCTAAAATTAGATCTATTTTAAGTGTTGAATGGAGATTGCTGTTTACAACCAAATTCTCTGTAGAATAAAGTAGTTTGCTTGGTAGCTGTTGATGATGAGCTACGTTTTCTCCCTCTGTGGTCTCAGGATGCTTCTGTTCACGCTGTCTGTAGGCAAATGAGAACAATACTCCGTCTCTGAAGTATCAGTTGTTTCCTTCAAGTGAATATACCCTGCTTTGTGCAGTTAGACATATACGTACAAGTTCGTGGACTTCACTAAATTATTGAAAATACTGGATAAAACAGTTATTAGTGGTAAAATATTGCCACTAATCTTTAATAATGCAGCATGTTTTAGTGTGCATAGAATACGATTTCTAGTTTCTCTTGTGTACATTTAGATTTTCATGTGATTAATGTTTTCTTGAAGTGTGTGCGTCTCAAATCAGTGACAGATTGAAAGAGCTGAGTGATGCTCAAGGTGCTGCTTGTCCCCTGGTGTCGCTTGCTGGAATATTGTGAAATGGTTTTCTTGGTTTTGGTGTACATTTTTATAGGTGTCTTTTTGTTTGTTTGTTTTAATCTTGTAGAAATAGTTTGAGCATTAGATTTGAGGGGATATGTGTATGTGATCAAATTGTTTCCCTAATTTTGACAAACCATGGTACTGAGTTTATAATTGGAGTTAGAAATCAACAACTGTAGATTAAACGCCAGTACTAGTTGAACTTTACAGCCCCACTGTATGTCAGAAGTGTTCCTACTGATGTTCGGCACTGGTGCGGTGATCAGCTCTGCCCTCCCCATCCCAATTTATTCGTCCCTTTTGTTTAACAGAAGAGGAAAGTGTCACTGCTGTTTTGTATACCATTATTGGTCAGTAAGCCTCATTTATCCCACCCAGCTGCATGTTTCTTGGTAAAGTCGTCTGTGAGGTTTTAATGTTAGGAAGGGATGTATGTTTGACGGGTTCCTGGAGAGGCAAACCAATCACTTCGTTTCTAATGACAAAAAAGACCTGTATTGTCAGTTACTGCTTTTCCTTGATTAACTCAAGGTGTTATTTGCTATTTAGGATGCATTAGAGATCTTGTCTTTAAGCAAGTATGCTTTAATGCCTTAAAGTAAGAGAAGTGATATTTTTTAATTTTAAGTTTTAAAAATTGACTTTTTTCTCCATTAGAGTTTCAAAGGTCATAGCTTTTTTTTTTTCTTTTAAAATTGTATAACCTTTTAAGTTTGATTTGGTATGTCTTTTGCTTTAGGAAAGACAACAACATGTGGAAGCTGTTGAGTTAGAGTCCAAAGAACTCCTCAAAAGATTATTTCCAATGGTGTCTGTTCCTTCTAATTTGGTAAGATGACTTTATTCTTTTTAATATTTCTCCTGAATTATGCAGGAAGTTGTCAGTAGCAGCATTTGGTTTCTGAATTTGATTTGTTAGCATGCTGAACTCCTCACTGTGCCTGCGACTTAACGAGGCAGGTGTGCTTCTGAGTAAGTTGGTCCAGAGCTCTGTACCTGAAACTTTTGTTGTATTCTATCAAATTGAATGGCTTGTAGATGTGTTTGGAAAAGCTTTTTTCTGAATGGTAATAAAACCAATAATAATTTAAGTGATTACTTCTTAGTTTTAACAACGATCCTTTAATGTATTCCCTCCTACGCACTAGGGTCTTTTATATTTTAAAACTATGAGTTTCATTTCCTCTTCACCCCAGGTCACGAGCATGAACTTGGTTTCCAGTAGGTTAGAAAAGTGACCAGTGCAGATAGCAGCAAGTATTGAGGACAGATACCAGGGAATGTCCCTGAAGTCTCTGGAATGTCCACATAGGCCTTCTTAAAGTTTGAATAAAACCAGTGTATGTATACTCAAAAGTAGACAGTGGAATAATGATCACAGGACCCATTTTGGGAATCATCATGTGTGCTTTTGTTAACACACACACACACACACACACACACACACACACACACACATGACTTTATACTTCCCATCCCATTAGTTCTCAAACTCCTAATGCTGTGACCCTTTACTATAGTTCCTCGTGCTGTGGTGACCTCCAACCATACAATTATTTTGTTGCTACTTCATAACTGTAGTTTTGCTGCTGCTGTGAATTATAATGTAAATATTTTGGGAAATAAAAATTTGGCTGAGGGGTTATGACCCACAGGTTGGGAACCTCTGGGTTAGATCACCCAGAAGGAACTCAGGCATTTTATCTGTAAATATTTTAACACATAATCCTAAAGAGATAAGAATTATTTTATTTTAAAAAATACATCTTTAATTTCACATATTTAGTTTCTTCTAATTTCCATATACAGTGCTCATGCTAATTAAATAATGAGGTATTTTATTTTATAATTAGAACCCAAATAAAATCAACAAGTGATTGGTGTTTTCAGTCTGCTAATTCCCTGCAAGTGTGCTGTATCCCATCTTTCCCTCACTCTCCCATTTTAAGCCTAGAAGTGTCTTGTTGCAGTTTCTGATAGTTTGGATTTAGCTGACTGCATTCCTAGTGTGGATGTGTTCCTCTGTCCTTTGTATAACTCATTAATCGGTACCCATTAGAGGCTTACCTGACTCAGGGTCAGTATTTCAAGGTGGGTGGTGGTAGGTACTGAGGTCTATGGCATCTACTTGCGTGGTTCACTGGAGCTTCTTCAGGCTGGCTGCGATGGCCTTTGGTACCATTTGTGCCTTGTGCTGTAACAAGATGTTCCTGATTTATTGGATAGTCAAAGCTTCAAGCACAGAATGGCTCCTTCCTCCAGGTATGGGTGCTGGGGCAGAGCACATACTTACAGGTGTGCTGTATGAGATGTAGAAGGTCGGCTGTTTTCTCTCTTTAGGTTATGTATATAGGCACCTACTGTTAATTCAAGTAAGGAGGGCAGGTTCCTGTTTCCTTTCTCGCTGTGAGTAGGGCATACATGCTTGAATAGCAGATGTCACTACCATCTGAACTGGAGAAATGTCTTGTATTAGACAGAGAGATAACCTAGAGGAAGGGTGTTAATACATTCCATATCCTTTTCTTCTGTAGCCATAATCTGGTTTTGTTTCTACTGTATATTTTATTGGATGAATTTATTTATTTGACAATATTTATGAGCCAAGAGTGCTGAAGATATCTAGTTCCTGTTCTTCAAAGATTGTAGAAAATTGCCAGTAGCCAGTGTTTCTTCTTTTTCTTTTTTTTCTAATTAAAAAAAGTATTTATGTGCTTTGGTGTTTTGCCTACATGTATATCTGTATGGAGTTACAGACAGCTGTGAGCTGCCATGTAGGTGCTGGGAATTGAACCTAGGGCTTTTGTTTGAACATCCAGTGCTCTTAACCACTGAGCCATCTCTCCAGCCCCCAGAGTTTTTCTTTTAATGTAACAGATCTCTTGATTGTCTTATTATTACTTGCTCATTTGTTTGGTGATATGGTCTTGCCATGTAGCTCAGGCTGGCCTTGAATTCCTGATTCTTCTGCCTCCGAATCCTGGCTTGAGATTACAAGTGTGCCACAATGCCTGGTTAAATTCATTCTTAATGGTATTACAGTTAACATTCAAAAACTAAATCTTCATGGCTCTGTACAAATTTGTAAATCATCATAAGACATGACAATATTCTTTGTGTTTTGTTCACATACTTGTTGAATATTACATCATGTTGTCTGTATTTTAAAATATATATTAAACTTTTTATGTGCTAGTTAAGAGATTAGTATTGTAGATTTTTAAAAAATTTCTTAATTTAGCCAGGCATGGTGGTGCATACCTTTAATCCCAGCACTAGGGAGGCAGAGGTAGGCCATCCTGGTCTCTATAACAGACTAGCCAGGACTACATACAAGAGAAAAAGAAAACAAAGTTAACTTAAACCTCATTATTATTAGGATAAATTAACATAACTATTAAACATGAAAGGGCTTTTATATGGAGCTTTTTTATTGCTTGCTATTGCCACTGTGTAAAGCAGATCCAGACAGTAACTATTTCATCTGGTTTTAATTATGCTTTTGAACCTAAAGTAGTCTAGTAGTGTGCAGAGATGTGGTCTGAGTTTGTGTTGTGAGGATGCCGTTCTTTTAAAATGGATAGAGGCTTTGAACACTAACAGGACATTGAAAGCTGTGCAGTGAGGTGACTCAGCGTCACTCACTCTTCTCATGAGATACTTATAGGATATTCTGATCCAGCTACATAAGTCAGAAGCTTTACATTATAGAATTAGTAAACATTTATCCATTTTCTTTATCAACTAAACTAAACCAAAAGTGTAAGAAGAAACTTGAGTGTAAAATATTAGACACTTGTTACCACAGTTTAAAGTTCTCTTAAGAAGCTTCAGATATCTGTAATTTATTCTAAAGTTCCAGATAATGGCAAAAATGTGTATTGTTTTCTTTACTTGACCTGTAAACAAACCAATTTTGTGTTGGAGTTAAGTAAATATGTGCGTATCATCCCCCATTATGATTTAAAATGTGCTTATAATATATGTTTTGCCCTTTTTTTTTTTTTAATGGTTTTTCGAGACAGGGTTTCTCTATGTAGCTTTGCGCCTTTCCTGGAACTCGATTTGTAGATCAAGCTGGCCTCGAACTCACAGAGATCCACCTGCCTCTGCCTCCTGAGTGCTGGGATTAAAGGTGTGCACCACCACCGCCCGGCATGTTTTGTCTTTTAATTTGAAGTATTTTCAGGAACTTTGGAGTACCTTCAAAGAATTTGAAATCCTCTAAACAGAAACCCCTCAGTTAGACTTTGAATGTTTGAATTCTGCTTCATTTTAAGAATTGTTTTACCTGGAAAGGTTTTTGAAAAGCTGCTCATTCTAGATTTTGAGTTTTTCACAGATTGAGCTTAGTAGCCTGTTGCTCATGAGTATGTCTCATGACATTAGAATGTGAAGTTTGAGCTGAGGTCTACTTAGAGTCCAAAGTTCAGTTGCAAATAATTTGATATGAATTAAAATGTATTTTATTTTGATAGTAATGCGTGTATATTTAATTTTTAATGTACATTAAATTATTTACTTACTTATTGCTGACCATGGTGCCATTTGTCATTAATCCCAGTAATTGGGAGGCAGAGGCAGAAGGATTTCTTTTAGTTCAAGGCCAGGCTACATAGTAAAGCCTTGTCTCAAATTTCTTTTGATTTTTGTTTGTTTGTTTGTTTGTTTATTTTTAATAATAGTCTTATATAGCCTAGGGTGTCAAATTTCTTTTGATTTTTTGTTTGTTTGTTTGTTTGTTTGTTTATTAATGATAGTCTTCTTCTATAGCCTAGGGTGTCCTGAAACTCACATGTAAACCCAGGTTGGCCTTGAACGCAGTATCTTCCTGTTCATGCTTCCTAGGCTGTGTAGCTAAAGGCATGTAGCATCATTTGGCTTTTAGTGGTTTTTGTTTTTTTTTTTTTAACTTTTTATTTGTTTGTTTATTTTTTTAAGAAAAACTGGATTATGTTCAATCTGTGAAAATTATATCCTCCTCTGAAATTCTGAAAGTGTAATGACAATGTATGTAGGGTTTTTTTTTTTTTGTTGTTGTTGTTTTGTTTTTTTTCTTTTATAATTATCTGATTTGGTGCTTTTAAATGTTTGAATATTTCTTTTACTAATCAGACTTTTTTAGAAATCTGTGCCTTGGACTTTTCTCCTCTACAGACTTACACTGAATGGTTACGTGGCTTTGAAAAGAAGGCAAAAGCATGTATAGCTGGAGCTTCAGATGCAGAGACGGTCAAGGTTAGTTCAGGAAATGAACTATGTATTTATTAAAGTGTGAGGTGGAGCAAATCAGAACTTGTTCTCAGGAACATTGCTTGATAAAAAGATACATTATTAGTTGGGTAATGAAAAGAATATGGTGCCTTCATTTTTAAAACCAAATGTTTAATTTAATTACTCTCATCTCTTCTTAGCTTAAATTTTCCAAGTAAAGCTCAGCTAAGATATGTAGCTGGTCTCTCTGGCTTGCTGAAGCACCCTCAGATAATTTCAGCAGCACTCTGGAACTAGCTTCCTTCTTACCCTTGACCACTACGAGTGTGCAGACCCATGATTGTTCTGAATACTAGGCAGCAGGAATAAAATCTTCCTTCTGTGTGGCATAAGCATTGTAACGTATGTAGCAGGAATCTTAAAATGTCAGTCAGTAGAGCACAAGACTCTTAATCTCAGGGTCGTGGGTTCATGCCCCACGTTGGGCGCCAGATGTAGCAGGAATCTTAAAATGTCTTATTAATAAAATCAAACCTGAGACCAGTTATTGGGGTGAATGCTGGAAGAGCAGAGAAGCAGAACAAGCCACAGCTACTTCACCTCGCCAGTTCCTCAGCTGATCCTGTTTCCTTAGACTGTAAGCCTCTCAGTCCTCATCCTGAATGAATCTCAGCTGAACTGTGCTGCTCCAAACTCTGAAAGCTTAACCAGCCAAATGCTTTTAGTTTTTGGCCCTCATGCCTTATATACCTTTCTGCTTTCATCACTTTCTGGGGTTAAAGGTGTGAGTCACCATGCTTGGCTGTATCCTCCAACTCACAGAGATCCACCTAGCTCTGCCTCCCAAGTGCTGGGATTAAAGGCACGTGCTACCACTGCCTGTCCTCATGTTTAATATTGTGGCTGTTCTGTCTCTGACCCCAGATAAGTTTATTAGGGCGCACAATATTTTGGGGAACACAATACCACCACAAACGTGTATTTATGGGCCTCCTTAGATGTTGCCACGTGTATGAAGAGTAACATCCTTGCTGTAAATGTGTGATGGACTTAAAAGAGTGTCACAAATGGACACCATGTGACCAAAAAGCCATTGGACTGCATTGCTGCTTAGGAAGGTTGAGATGTCATATTCTGTCATAAGTCATTTCTGTTTATTATGTCACTAGATGTTGAAGCTAATAGAAACTGCAACCCTGCTCTTTGTCATTTTTTTCACTGCAGGTTTTGGAACACAGATTGAAAGAAGCTGATGAGATGCACACACTGCTACAGCTAGAGTGTGAAAAATACAAAGCCGTCCTTGCAGAAACAGTAGGGAATGACTTGAGTTTACATTTCGGTTTTATTTTTAAATCATTGACTTATTTCTTCCTGGCCTAAGTGATTTTATCTTGACATCAGAATACAGATTTTCAGAATAATTTTGCCTTTGCCTCCAGGAAGGGATTTTACAGAAGCTGCAGCGCAGTGTGGAACAAGAAGAAAGTAAATGGAAGACTAAAGCTGATGAGTCACAAAGGACTATTAAGCAGGTATTTAAGGAAGTGCTAGAGCAGCTGTACTGAGCATGTGGGTCCCCTCTAGTGCCATCTGGGCTGGGGTACACCAGTGATACGTCACCTATGTCTTACACGCGTGCAGGGGTAGCAGATTGTGTGAAGGAACCCTGGGTGATTCTGATGTTCACTCATTTGAAAACCACTTATCTGGGTGACCCATGGGTGAGGTAGCAGACCTAGTGCTTTGAAAGTGATAATATCACATATGATAGCAAGGTCAAGAACCCCAGATTCAGAATTAGTTTTCAATCAAGAAAAAGCTAAGTCAATCTGTTCATCTTATTTATTTATTTATTTTTCCTGCCATTTTCATGGTGGTGAAGAGATGCATGGGGTGGATTTTTTTTTTTTTTTCCCCTTCTTCGAGACAGGGTTTCTCTGTGTTACAGCTTTGGCTGTCCTGAAACTCACTTTGTAGACTGGGCTGGCCTCGAACTCAGAGATTTGCCTGACTCTGCCTCCCGAGTGCTGGGATTAAAGACACACACGCACGCCACCACCGGCTGCATGGGATGTTTTTTATTTTTTTGTGCCACTGTGTACATGCAGGCCATAGGTTGCTAGTTGTGTTCTGTGTTAATACCTTAGGGGGTTAAATATAGTGATTATCTGTTAATGTCACCAAAAATCAAGTGATTGTAGCTGACTTTTATTTAATAGAGGGTCATACAAATGGGTAGGTTCTGAGCAATATTTGAATGAAGTTACATGTGAGACTTTTAAGAACTTTAATCGACAGTTCAGTATGGTGTACAGCTTTGAAACCTCTGAGCAGGGTTGATGAAAGGCTTGCAGATAAACCAAAAGCAAAACTAAGAAAACCTCTTAAGGTGAATTCCAACCTGTGGCCTAGGACCGAGGTGAATGTGGCCCAAACCTTTGTGGATCATGCATGTCATGGTTGAGCAGCCTGGCCGCCATGAGGGTAGAGTGTGTCTTGCCGTCCCTCCGCAGGTTGAATGCCTGTCCTCAGTGTTCTCTTCTCTGCTGTCTCACGTTTCAGATGCAGTCCTCCTTCACATCCTCAGAGCAAGAGCTGGAGCGACTGAGAAGCGAGAACAAAGATATGGAAAATGTATGCTATCTCACGGTTATACTTGTAACCTGTGAACCTGCTTTTAGCATTATGGCTTACCCCAAAAAGTTACTTTTATGTCTAATGATCTAGTTATGTTTTTATTATCTTGAGTAGTTTGAGTTAATAGTTTTAAACTCCTAACTTTCCATTATGGAAAATCCATGGACGGAACATTTCAATGTATTGACTCCTTGTGTTATGCTGACAGCTGAGGCGGGAACGAGAACACTTGGAGATGGAGCTCGAGAAGGCAGAGATGGAACGATCGACCTACGTGACAGAAGTCAGAGAGGTACTTACGACAGAAGGCCTTCAACCTTGCTTTCCAGTTCACATTCAGTTGCAACAGAGTGTTAAAGTATTTCCGTTTAAGTTGTTTGTAGAAGAGCTTCCCAGTAGCTACCAAGTATGGGTCATCCTGGAGATCAATCTTGAACTTTAAACTTCATTGCAGCTGAAAGATCTGCTGACTGAGTTGCAGAAAAAACTCGATGATTCATGTTCTGAAGCAGTAAGACAGAGTGAGGAGCTTAACTTGGTAAGCGGCTTGCCCTCCACTGAGTTCCAGGTGGCTCTGGAAACAGGCCTGCTGCTGCCCAGACCCCACCAGGCTTCTCCTGGCTAACCAGCCCTTTAGCTTGCACTTCCGTTAGAGCCGGTCTTCTTCTCCTGAGGTCTCCAAGGATGGTTCTTCTTTTCTCCTAATAATGGCATGTTTGGCTTCCAACTGTTTCACAGTTTTCTGCCTTTTACAGCCTAATTTCTTGAACAGTGCTATATTTGGTGAACAAAGAAGCAAAAGATTGGTGGAGTTTAGGGATTATTTTCTCGAACTCTCATAGTTCACTAAGTTTGTAACCTGGAGGAAGCTTGTTGAAGCTTACACACACATGGTCTTCATTCAAGGGAGTGACCCAACCAAAGCTTCTCACTAGTCTTTCTAAAAGTAAATTTCAGAACTTTTAAAAGTAATTTCCTTTCTGTTTGTTCTTTTGAGACAGGGTCTGTTACATAGGCTGATCTCAAACTCAGTAATCCTTCTGTCTCTGTCTTTTGGCTGTGATTAGAGATATGAGCCAGTGTTTATTGTCAATATATTATCTAACACATAATAACCCAAAATGACTACTGACTGACTGACTGACTGACTGACTAACTGACTGACTTTCTCCCTCTTCCCCTCCTTCCCTCCCTCCCTCCCTCCCTCCCTTCCTCCCTCCCTCCTTCCTTCGTGGTCCTAGGAATTAAACCTAGGACTACATGCATAATGGGTAAGCATTCTTGCTCTGAATGATATCCTCAGCCTTTCCCTTTAGTTTTGATAAAGGGTCTTGCTAAATTGCCTAAGGTAGTTGTGAGTTTTTTATAGCCCAGGCTGTCCAAGGAGCGGGGACTGCACCACCAGGCCTAGCTGCAGCTACATGTTTTAAGACATGACAGTCTTGCATTCCTGTTCTTGTAGTTTTTAGGGATTTATATGGAGTGTTGACATGCTGAGCTGTTAAATAGATACAGCTTTCTTGTTCTGTTTTATACACTAATCCTTGTAACTTCTTGTGATTTAAAATGTTCCAGATTAATTTTTTTAAGTATCTGAGCATACTTTAGGAAGAAGACAGTAAGTTTTTCCTTACTCCAAATCAATCCTGCTAGTTGAGAGTTGTTTCATTTAGCACTACATGTGTACAAGGAAAACTTACCTATTTATTCTCATTTCTGATCACTCTTTCTTACAGCAGTTATGCTTATTAAATCTGGATCTTTTTACTTTGGTGTTTAAATTTTTTTTAGGTTAACATACAGTACTGGGTTTCATCATAGCATCTCCATACACATATCTCAACCATTCCCTCCCTCCTTCCCCTTCCCTGTCTTCCCTTGTTCCCTCTCTGTAATTGGAGAGCTTCTTTCTAGGTGCCACCAAGCCCCGCGGTCCCACAACCCACTTATAAAATAATCACTCAGACGCTTATATTACTTATAAACTGTATGGCCGTGGCAGGCTTCTTGTTATTTATTTCTTCTATCTTAAATTAACCCATTTCTATTAATCTATACTTTGCCATGTGGCTTACCAGTACCTTACATTTTGCTTGTCATGGCTGCAGCTGGCAGTATCTCCCTGCCCCAGCCTTCCACCTCCCAGAATTCTCTTCTCTCTTGTCCTGCCTATACTTCCTGCCTGGCAACTGGCCAAACAGCATTTTATTTATACAGAGCGATATCCACAGCACTTCCCCTTTTCTTTTTTTTTAAAGGGAAGGTTTTAACTTTTACATACTAAAATTGCATATAACAAAACAATTATCAAGCAAGAATTATAGTTACAATATCTAGTCTATTTGTTTTGGCAAAATTAAACAAAATATTCTATCTATACTATATGAGTCTAAGGTTTTATATCTAATTTATATCATAACTAAGGAAAATTATACATATCTAGTCTTCAACTACATCAAAGACCTCAGAAGGATATAATATTACCTGAGAATTGGGAGAAGGATGCAAGCAACTTTCGGGAGTCTTGCAGGGTAGACAGAGACAGCTGGCAGCCTGGACAGTCTCCTAATGTTCCTTTGTAAAGTTGGGGCATTTGTCTTCAGCCCACAGGGCTAGAGTCTCTTAGTCACTTCTCTCAGTGTCCTGTAGAATGTCTGGCAGTTTCCTCTGCAAAGCAGGAACCTGAAGGACCATTTTGTCAAGCAAAGTTCAGTGGTCACCTTTCTATGGGTCCTGCATGTCCAGTCGATCAAGCAGTCCAGGCAAGAACAGTTTCTTGCCCAAATGGCTATTTTTGCCAAGGTGAAGATAAACTCCATATGAAGTGTCTTTGATGCCCATCCTCCTCTCTGAAGTAAATCAGTGCTGCCAGGAGCAGACATGTCTCACTGTCCAGAAAGTCTAAATTTTAAAAATATTTTAAATGCCATATTTTGTAGGTCTTTGAAGTATTTGAAGATTACCTATCTATCTGAAATATCTCTATGTATATCTAGAAGACTTAACTAACATGGCTATGAGTATGATTATCATAGATGACTAATTATTAATCTATTTTAAATTATCCATTACAATTTTAAATGAGCTATACAAACATAATACCTTAAACAAGAGTAGAAATATACACACAATATAACAAAATTAACTTTAAGTTTGTATTAATAGACTAAAATCTATACCAATGTAAAACATTTTAAACAAGTTGTTGCTCTTTAAAAGTAAGTTCATTAATCTCCCCTTTCATCTGTTATATCTATATCATCTCCCCTTCTTTAGAAAGAGATCACATTTATAATCAACCTGATTTAAATAAAAATATTGGTTTTTCTCTGTCCCACACCAGAGGGCTCTTCTGATTTGGGACACAAGAATCTCTTAACCTTTTCTTTTAATGATATGCCTGGGTTTAGAGAAGGAGTGAGCCAAATTCCATCTCCAAAGCCAGCTTGATATATTTGGGAATTTGGGCATAGTTTCTTTTACTACTTCCTGCTGGAGGGGGGTGCTGTATCTTATGGGGACACAAAGAAAATTTTAGGATTATGGAGTAGTCCGTGAGGGGTATATCTTTTGAGCCAGTTGCCTTGAAACCATTCTGGATGTTGGATCATCTGGGCCATGCTGTCATAGGAGACCTTTCAGGGGGTCTTGGCTGGTCAAACCTGATGTATCTTAATCTGGAGCAAATCCATATCCTCTTGCTTTCTGTGGAAACAAAAGCAGAGACTCTTTTCCAAAGCAACATATCCTTATATCCAAATTTTGAAGTCAAGATACCTTTAAAATTTACATACTTGTTTAACTCAACAGCTTTTATGATCAAATCTTTTTCTGTAGTTAAAAATCCCAAAGACAACACAAACCAGATTCTCTGTGTAATATCCATCTTTGTAAGACTGAAAAGCCGTTGTGGCTGTTGGCTCCGCCCACCTCAGCTTCCCAAAGTGGTGGTGGTACAGTTTACCACCAGCTCTGGCTCTGGAGCCATGTGTACCATCAACTATCAGAAGCAGTTCTGTCAAAGCAGCGTGTAGCCCAGAAACTTTCTTTTTTTTAAACTAGCAAAGGCTAAATCCACCCTGCAGCAGAGTAAAGTGCCACTTGTAGACTCCTCATTCCCGCCACACTGCAGGTCAGACGCACACACCAGGAACCTGCCATAGTAGCTCAAACTGGCAGGCTGCCGCTAACTTGTGAGAGACAACTAGGAAGTTGTTTATAGCTCTGTTCTAGAACCTTTTTTCTCAGGTTTTAGGTGGAAACTCTTGCCCCACATTGGGTGCCATTTGTAGTTGGAGAGCTTCTCTCCAGGTGCCAGCAAACCCCCGCGGTCCCACAACCCATGTATAAAATAATCATACAGACACTTATATTACTTATAAACTGTATGGCTGTGGCAGGCTTCTTGTTATCTATTTCTTCTATCTTAAATTAACCCATTTCTATTAATCTATACTTTGCCACGTGGCTTGTGGCTCGTGGCTTACCAGTACCTTACATTTTGCTTGTCATGGCTGCAGCTGGCAGTATCTCCCTGCCCCAGCCTTCCACCTCCCAGAATTCTCTTCTCTCTTGTCCTGCCTATACTTCCTGCCTGGCCACTGGCCAAACAGCATTTTATTTATACAGAGCGATATCCACAGCACCTCTGCCTAGTTGTATTTGTTCTAGTTGGCGTTCTTGGTTATATAATCCAGTCTAGCCTTGAACTGGCAGCAGTCTTCCTGCTTGAGCTTGCAGAGTATTGCACTTTATTGAGATTTATAGGTGTATGCCATGATGCCCAGTATGACAGTGATTTATGAGAATTCATTTTTAGAGTTGTACGAGGAGTAAACACAGAGTACTGTACGTATGTACACACACACACACACACACACACACACACACACACACACACACTGTTTTTCATATTCTTGTTTCATTTACCAATACTTTGTTTTAATTAGACCCATTTCCAGTGCACTATTAGACTAGTTTTGTGCATGTATTTGCTATATACTACACCTGTCAGGGCTGTGGTATGCCACCATTGTTAGCCTATAGTGTGTTTTTAGAAGGTTCCTTGTGCTACCAGGTTTTAAGTGATTTAGTTGCTTTATTTTAAAATAAAATAAATTTGCTTGGCCATACACACACTGCTGTATTCTTGTGCCAAAAGATGACCCTCTCAGCCAAAGTTTTACAAAACTCTCAGTTAAATTTTACAAAAAGCAAAAGCTTTAGGCATTTAAATATAGTTCTCCAAATAAATTGTCCAAGTGGGAATTCCCCTTCCCCTTTTAAATGCCATTGTATTTGTTTGTTTATTTCCTTTGTTTAGTCACTCCTGTTAAGTCTCTAAAAGTGTTTGGAAGGTCATGCCTGTGGCTGGGAGGCAAAATCAGTAATTTTTTTTCTTTCCATTTTTTGAGATGGGATTTCAGTGTAGCCCTGGCTGTCTTGAAACTCATTTTGTTGACCAGGGTGCCCTCAAACTCAGAGATCTGCCTGCCTCTGGCTCCCAGGTGCTGGAATTAAAGGTGTATGTCACATACCTGGCATTAACTTTTTACGTAATGTGGACAATTTCCTTTCTATCTAATTGAAACAGTTGTGAGAAAAGAGTTATTATACATGGACACTGGCTTTATATACAACCTGTTTTTGACAAATTGGCTATTGAGATTTCTATCTTGGCATTTCTTACTGGTGTAGTTCAGACTAGAGTGACCTTACACTGCTGTTTTCAAAATTACTTAAACTATTCGTTGTCTTAAAGTGATAAGCAGCTGACTCTCTTAGATTTATTACTTATATGTATGGGTATTTGGCCTGTCGGTATGTCTTTGTACCACATGCATGTCTGGCACCTGCAGAGGCCAGAAGAGGCATTGGATCCCCTAGAACTGGAGTTAAAGACAGTATATGTGTAATGTACTTCCCAGTCCTGCAGCTGCTTATAATCACTCAGAGGCTTAATATTTTTTACAAACTGTATGGCCTATGGCAGGCTTCTTGTTAGCTCTTTCATCTTAATTAACCCATTTCTATTAATTTATGTTTTGCCACATGGTCATGGGGTTACCATTCTGCTGGTATCTTGCTGCTCCTTGGGTGGTGGCTGGCATCTCCCTCCTCTCCTTTCTTCTCTCTGTATCTCTGCTTAGATTTCCTACCTGCTTCTAAGCTGCCTTGCCATAGGCCAAGACAGTTTTATTTATTAGCCAGTGGGAGCAACACATATTCACAGCATATAGAAAGACATCCCACAGCATATGTGCATGCTGAGCATCAAACCAATGTCCTCTCCTAGAGCAACAAGTGCTCTTAAACATAGCCAGCTCTTCAGTACCCCAACTGACTTTTGTAGTCAGACTTTTTCATTGGGACCATTGGCTCCCCAATAATGACATGGAGAATTATGAGAGCTCGGCTGATAGCTTAGACTTGTTTCTAACTAGCTCTTATAACTTATATTAATCCATTTTTTTAACATATGTCCAGCCACCTATCTAATGGCTGTTACCTCTCCTCCTGCTTCCTCTGCCTCTGGCTGGCAACTTCATCCTGCTTCTTCCCAGCATCCTCTGTGCCCTGAAAATCCTGCCTAGCTATTGGCCATTCAGCTTTTTATTAAACCAATCTGAGTGACACATCTTGACACATCTTCACAGTGTACAAAACGATTATTCCACAATAGAGTTTTTTTTTTTTTAAAGATTTATTTAATTGTTATGTATACAGTATTCTGCCTGCATGCATCCCTGCAGGCCAGAAGAGGTCATCAGATCTCATTACAGATGGTTGTGAGCCACCATGTGGTTGCTGGGAATTGAACTTGGGACCTTTAGAAGAACAGCCAGTGCGCTTAACCTCTGAGCCATCTCTCCAGCCCCCTACAATAGAGTTTTTAAGAGAACTCTAGATTAAAGGAATGTTTTAAAGCTGGTTGGAAATTTTCTATTTTCCTTTTGATTTGGAATAATTTCAATAACTATGAAGAGTAACTTTCAAAGCCACTTTGCTAGCATCTGGCTCTGGTTTGGGGTTGACAGTTTCTACACTTAACTCTGTTCATTCTATGGCTTCTCTTCGGTTCTGCTCTGCAGGTGGGACTTCTGCTGCCAGCTCCTCTGTACCTCTGGTCAGCTCTTGGCTAATCCACTGTGCATAATGGCTGTTAAGAGCTCATTCTGTATTCATGCTGCATTAGCAAATACGCATGCAAATGAAGTTAATCATTCTGTTCCTCTGTTTCTACAGTTGAAGACACAGTTAAATGAAACACTCACAAAACTTCAAAATGAACAAAGTGAGAGAAAGAAGGTAGCTGATGATTTGCATAAGGTAAGATACTGCTTGGCCTGGAGACGTATCCCGAGCCTGTGCTGTGCACATGTCCTGAGCAGACACACTGTAAAACTGCTCTTGTCCTTTTGGGTCCTTGGAAGTGTAGGCTGCTGATTGCTGGGACAAAAACTTTCACTTGCTTCCCCATTTAGAGTTAAAGTTTTCACTTTTTCTTTAAAGTTATGATTTGATGTGTATGGATGTTTGTTGGCGTCTACATCTGTGTACCACATGGGTACTTAGTACCTCTGGAGACTTAAAGGGGGCTATGTACTCCCTGGAACTGGAGTTGCAGATGGCTGTGAGCTACCTGTGGGTGCTGCAGATTGGACTCAGGTCCTCTGGAAGAGCAGCCATGCTCTCAGCTGCTGAGCCACCCTCTCAAGTTTTAAAATAAGATTTGCCATTGTGATTTTCAAAGTCTGTTTCTGTTTGTTATGGAAAGGGAGAATGCAGAGATACCTGTAGTTTTAGAAGTCTGCTCCTTCATTTGGTTCTTTGTACCGGTCTTTGTCTCCTCTCCTCCCCTCCTCTCCCACCCGTTCCTTCTTCTGAGTCAGGGCCTCACTGTGTAGCCCAAGCTGGCCTTGAACTCAGTGACTTAGCCTCCCAACTGCTGCATTGTAGGTGTGCCACCATGCGGAGCACACATGTTTTTCTTATTCTCATATTCAAATTGATGATTTGTTAGGATTGTATTTCTTGCTCTGCATTTTTTTAACAAGTTATTTACCATTCTGTGTGCTATGTTTATAGTGTTTGTTCTTGCATTTTTTAAAGTAAAGATGGCTTAGAACTATGCTAGTATTTATGAAAGATTATTTTTGTCAGAAAAATTACATCTGTCACTTTGTTGGAATTGCAGAATCAAGTGTTTGCACAGCTTAAATTTTGATACCTGTACCAATTACTGGGTAGTACTAAACATTTAAATATTAATATGCTAATAGATCTTTTAGAAGTTTCTCATTTAAATATCATGCCATACCATTTTATAAGAATATGAAAGTATTTTTCTTTTCAAACATAAAACTTATTGTTATTAATACAGAAAACTAAGAATTGAAAAATGCTTGAAAAATTTCAGATTATTTAAATGCAGATGAAATGTTAAATGAGAATTCAGGAAGTTTGTGTTAGAGTACAAACTCTTTTTTTTGTTGTATTTTGAGACAGGGTCCCACTATGTAGCCTTGGTTGGCCTGTAATTCTCTATGTAGACTAGCTTGCCTCAAGCCGCCTCCTGAGCTAGGATTAAAGGTGTGTGCCACCATGCCCAGAGAGAGTACAAACTCTTATTTTAATTTGGTATGTTACTTTAAATTTTGGCTTATGAATCAAAATATAAAAGATTCAATTTTAGCCTGGCAATGCAGTTTCTCAGACAGTACTTTCAGGATATTGAAAATGTAGATGGGGGGTTGGGGATTTAGCTCAGTGGTAGAGCACTTGCCTAGCAAGCACAAGGCCCTGGGTTCGATCCTCAGCTCAAAACAAACAAACAAACAAACAAACAAACAAATAAATAAATAAGTAAATAAGTAAAGGAAGGAAGGAAGGAAGGAAGAAAGGAAGGAAAGAAGGAAGGAAGAAAATGTAGATAGGCCATGGTATGTGTGATGGCGGAAATGGCAAGGATAGGTGGCAGTCACCTACCTTTATATTATAGGAATACTTAATTGGAATTGGAAATGCACATAAATATTTATGGACTGAAAGTGTTTTAACAAAACATTTTATAAAATCTGGAGTGTAAAACTTAAAGTATGTTGGAACCCATTCATTTAAAATTTTCTGCTAGTTTTCTCTAAATTTGTTTTATGTTCCAAGAAGGATTCAGAATAGTAGTTAGAAAACTCAGTTTAGGATTAGTGGTCTGAGTGTGATATTCTTACGTGTTTCATTCAAAAACAAAACTAGAAAGTTCCAAGTGTGGTGGCATATGCCTATAATACAACTACTTGGGCAGCAGGGCCAGAGGATTATTAGTTCAACATAAGCCTTGTCTACTTAATGAATTCAAAGCCAATCTGAGCTATCAGGCTATCTCAGAATTAATTAAATAATAAAACCTATTCATAAATGTGAGCTGTAAAAGGCAGATTGTGGGTAGGATTTGGCAGACTTGCAATCTAGACTAAAACTTAAATATCAGTGTGGTTATTCCTAGTTTTAATTTCTTATACAGTTCCTGGGTTTGAATTATTGAAAGTGTGAACACTTGTTTTATACGCCGGTGGGAGATGTAGCTATTTTCATTTTGGTGACAAAAGTTGTACATTGTGCAAAATACATATTCAAGTTATTTCTTTTGTGTGTTTTGATGTATTTGCTCCCTGTTGCTTTTGTTACAGGCTCAACAGTCACTGAACTTCATCCATTCAAGAATTTCACTAAAAGCTGCTGGAGACTCTACTGTTATTGAGAACAGTGCTGTTTCCCCAGAAATGGTGTGTATTTCCTTTACCCGCAATATTCTAGGCTAATCGCCCTGTAAACTTTTGAAGAACAAGCATGTGCAAGACCAGTCTTTGGCTCCAGACTGTGCTTCCATGTTTAGGGGGAGGGGGCAGACTTGAGGAGAGAGTGCTGTTTATTACTTCATGTGTGGCCTAGGGGAATTCCTTAGTCGCTCTGCTTCATAAAAGAAAATGGTAATAACTGCTGTCCTGGGTTGTCCGAGGGAATAACTGAGTGCCCTGTAAAATACCTGAAGAGAGAGAGGGCAGCTCTGGCACCCGGTAAGAACCCTGTGTGTGGCACCTATGGTTGGGACTGTTGGAGGTATGCTAGACAAGGTTTTTTTTTTTCTTTTTCTTTTTCTTTTTCTTTTTCTTAATATAGTCGTTTTTGTCTTCTGAAAGGAAAAAAATACATTATTTACAATATCCACAGACTAGATTTTTTTCCTCTGCGGCCAGCATTTTATGCAGCATAGTTTCTTTCATGCCAGCTAGTTTGTGCTACTAATCAGCAAACATTATACTGTTGCTAATATTTTCAGTAAATGTTCAGATTTTCTACATTTACATTTTTAAAAACATCAGTTCCTGGTTTTGGTTGCACGTTCTTGGTCTTTGTATTTGGTGGTTTTTGAAACTATTATCCCTTCCACCTTCTTTTCAGGGGTCTCCTGAGAAAGAGACCATGTCTGTGAGTCTCAATCAGACCGTGACGCAGTTACAGCAGTTGCTTCAGGAAGTGAATCAGCAACTCATGAAGGAGAAGTGATTCTGGCCGTGGGTACGGACAACAAGTACTGCTCTTTCTTTATCCATAACGTAGCGGGGAGGAGTACATATAAAATACATACTCACCATAAGATCACTTTTCATCTCACTGTAGAAAAGACTCCCTTCCCATCCCTCTCAGTGTCCAGTGGCGCTCTGCCTTTTCTTGTTTTGTTTCTCTCCTGCCTGTGCATAGTCTGCTGTTTTGGGTCTAGTGTGCTTCCGCCAGCCTCTGTCAGGCAGCTGCTGTGTGCCTGCCCACCCGCCGGGGTTGGTCTGTGCCTCTTCAACTGCCCATTGACTCTGACCCTAGTTCAGGGCGAGTGTCCAGGTGACATTTTCCTTCCCTTTATGCTTTTGGCTTTGTTTTATCAATGCCAAACTGAAAATGAAACCATCATAACTTTGTAATGTGAAACCAGTCTACAACATTTATTGTATATCTAAATATGGAAGTATTAGATTAACACCATTGCTGTAGATTGGAAGCTGGCTTGGCATTTTGTTTTGTTCTGTTTCTTGTTTTGTGGTGACTTGCTCAGGTAGTGGTAGGCTAGGCCTCCATTGTGCTAGAATTACAGAGGCACCACCATACCAAGTTAGTGTTTCGTTTGAGTTTGCTTTTGTAGATAATCTAAGAAGTTTACTTTTTTATGCTTGAAGTGAGAGTTTTGCTTTAGGAGAAATAATAAATGCATCATTAGATCATGCTGTGAGCTCTTGTTGCTTACATGACTATAGAAAGCTCGACATTAGCAGCATTTAAAAATGCCTTGTATTCCTGCTGCTGAATGGAGGCTTTGTTATCTATGTTTTGCTTTCTATAAATGACTTAAAGCATACCTGTAGAACATTTGAGTATACACAGAATATTTCAGATATTCTTCCTTTGAGGCTGTTTGTTCCAAAATAATGGCACAAAGGGACACCTGAAACTGCCATTCAGAACCCGTATCAAAGGCCCCAGGGATAGGTTAGGAAGTCTGTGACAAAGTTGACAGGCTTCTCTTGTCATGTGGCAAGTGTGTACTGTCACACTTTGTGTTTGTGATACTTCTCCTTTAGCCTCCCTAAGCTCATGCTCTTAAAAAACGCTAACTCCCCCTAAGACTAGGCACAGTCAGTCACCTCGTCTCAGTCTTTACTTGCCCTCCGGTGTAAGCTCCTTCTCCCATTCTCTGAAGTCATGTTTCTGGCACTTTCTTTCTTTGTCTTCGTGGAGAACTGCTTGTATTTCATTTCTTTCTCCAGCTTCAGCCTGACATTTTTTCCTCTGTCTTGTGAGCATGGCCTGACCCCTTCCTTTAATCTTGTTTTCCCTGCATGTTATAAGTTTTTTGTTCGCTTTTAACTTTTTAAAAAAAATTTTTTTTTGTTTGTTTGTTGCAAACAAAAGACAGGATTTCCCTGGCTGTCCTGGATCTCGCTCTGTAGACCAGGCTGTCCTCAAACTCACAGAGATCCTCCTGCCTCTGCCTCCCGAGCGCCACCGTTGCCTCACCAGTCTAAGTTTTTATTTTACTTTTTAACAGTGTTCCCAATAAGTCGTTTTTCTCCGTGTGTTTTTTTCTTTCCTTGCTGTAATTTCTCTCTCTACTCTAGAATAACGTCTGTCTAAAACCGTTTTGCCAACATCATTAATGATTTACTGAAGCTTTTCTTGGCATACAGTGAATGGCATAGATACTGGAAGTCTGGACAAAATACACCAAGTATGCCGACTTGGTGCTATGAAAGGGCTTAATTATTAGAGAGCTTTAACCAAGTCCTGAGATGATTGGCTACTGCCTGCTGCTTCAGACCGTGTTTGAGCTTATTAGTGGTGGGGTTTGTAAATGCAGTCTGTTCAGCACTGGCACCTTAGCTTTACATATCCTGAGCAACACTAATAAGAATGACTTCTCAGGGTTGTTCTCTTTTTAAAATACGTCCCTGAAATCTTCTGAATGTTGAGACTGCTTTCCTGTTGATTACCATCAGAGCACATTGCTCTGGGTGCCCCTGAAAGTGCCAGGGTGATCTCATGAAGTATGTATGGGATACAGCACTCAGGATACCTTTCTTACCTTGTTCTAAATGGATTGCTTTCTTATCTTTTACAGAGTGAAGTAATTGGAAATTACTCGGTAGAAGTTAACAGAAGGCGTTGTATTATATTTTGCCAAATTAAAGCCTTATTTATGTTTCACCCTTTCTACTTTGTCAGACACTGAACAGTTTTGTCTTTTCTAACCCTTGTTAGACTACTGACTTAAAAACACTTTAAAAAGCCAACTCTGTAGACACCTCCAGAGTTTAGTTTTATAATAAAACTGTTTGAATAATTAGACCTTTACATTCCTAAATATAAAATAAATGTAATCTTTTACCTTATTTTGGTCAATTAAATTGTTCAGAAGATCAAAGTGGTGTAGACAACGTGAAATTTAACATTTTAATACTGATGTTGTCCACTGCTTTACTTAACACTTGGGAAGTAACTGCCTCTGACGTCAACTCAAGGAACCGCTTTTGTTGCTAATGTAATCAGCAAATAAAGGGACACTTATTATTCCAACCTGACTCACTCTACTTCTCATTGAGTTTGAACAGGAGTCTTCAGCTCTACAGATCATTTAGAATGCAATTTCTGATTGCAACCGCCAAACAGGACACATCTTGTTGCTCCTGCAACCTCCTCACTAGACCTTGTATCCTCTGTGGGTCAGGGCTGTGTCAGGTACCATGGCGTGGGCGACAAGGATGCTGCAGGCATTTGGTTCCCTCCATCATGAAGAGGGCTTTGCTTTCTTCTTACTATGATTACTATTGTTAAGTTTTCCTGTCCAGAGACTCTGTCGTATACATTCTCTTTTCTGTTGAAAGGTGTGTGTGTGTGTGTGTGTGTGTGTGTGTGTGTGTGTGTGTGTGTGCGCGCGCGTGATTGAGGGGGTTGGTCACTGTTTTCTTCAAATGGCAATAACAATTGACAAGTATCTTGTACCACTAAGTATTAAAGTACCTTTTAGTATTATTGGTGTTTCTTTCTTTTTATTTTTTGTGCATTAGTGATTTGCTTGCATGCATGTATGTGAAACATATGCATATAGTGTCCATTGAATCTCCTAGAACTGGACTTTAAAGACTTGTGAGCTGCCGTGTGGGTACTGAGAATCTAGCCCAGGTCTCCTGGAAGAGCAGAAGTTCTCTTAACCACTGAGGTGTCTCCCCTGCCCTTATTGCTATTTCTTGGACAAATTCATGCTTCTACCACACAAAGGTTTTGCACTTTGTATTCCTTCTGTCTAGAGCTGTTTTATTTTTGAAGCAGGTCGAGTGGTATACATGTGTCTTAGCTAGGGTGTCTGTTGCTGTGAAGAGACACCATGACCATGACAACTCTTATAAAGGAAAACATCTAATTGGAGCTTATAGTTTTAGAGGTTTAGTCCTTTGTCATCATGGTGGCATGTAGGCCGATATGGTACTGGAGAAGAAGCTGAGACTTCTATATCTTGGTCTGCAGGCAGCAGGAAGTGAACTGTGTACTGGGAGTAGCTTGAGCATATATGAGACCTCAGAGCCCACCCCCACAGTGATACACTTCCTCCAACAAGGCCCCACCTCCTAATAGTGCCACTCCTTAAAGGCCAAACATTCAAACACATGAGTCTATGGGGGCCTTACCAATTCTAACCGCCACACCATTCATCAGACTTCAGTTGGTAAGTAGAGGCAAGGGGATCATGAATTAGAAGCTAGCCTGGGTTACAAAGCAAGACCCAATTACAAAACAACAATGGCCTCTTTTGTTTTAACTGTCAGCTCAATCCCCTGTTAATTGTGCCTCTCCCTCAATGTCATGACCACACACTCATGCATCTTTTGCCTCTGAAGTAGTGGGGCATTCACAGTACGGCTCATCCCTATTTGAGACGTGAGTAATTTTTAATTGCTTCCTGTATGAAATCATATTAGAAGTTTTGTTCCTGGTCTGTCTATCAGTCTAACCAGTCTCTCCACTCTGGAGTAACATGGGCAAAGGTAACCATATTCCCATTCAGTGGTGGTTCAGTCTCTGCCGTTAGATGAAATATTCCTAGAGCTGCAGTCTTCTGAATAGTGAAAGGCCTTGCTAGACTTTTGCCTTTTGGTCCCAATGCTCATCTTTCCACTGTCTTAAGTACGTACATACTTGGAAGGGGACTTGTTGATACTCAGAAGAGAATGAAGAGATGGGATGGGAATGCCCATGAAGCAGCCCGTTTCTCTTGGTGTGAGAAAGCTCATCAGTTTCCTAGAAGTCAGTGACACTGTCTAAAAGACTGGGCTTCAGCTGTCTGCGTCTTCGAGCCACAAGTGAGAGGAGCAGTTGTGGTTCCCACAGAATTGGAGCTTTGGGGCCCGTGCTGAGGACGCCCCTAGATGGTGTGTGTTATGGGTATGAATTACAACTCCCTGCTCCCTAGGTTTGTGTGCTGAACTCCTGCTCCTCAGCTGGTGACACTGGTGATGGTATCATAAGGGTTCTGGCCTGCACTACACACGCATACTGGCATGATATTCTGTAAGGCCCCAAGCAATGACGTCAGCCAATAATGGACTGAAACCAGTGGATTTTGTCAGGCCCAGCAATGGAAGGTGGTGGTTGTGGTTGGGAGGAGCAGAGACCACCAGGAGAAGGCTGCCTGGAGCACCCCCTCCCCCCAAGAAATCCCATAATTAGGCTCTCACTCACCCAACCCCCCCTTGAAGACAAGACAGTGGAGGAAGGGAAGGACACTCAGTCTCTTGATTAGAGCACTGCAGCAGTGGGAGCTGGTCAGGCTTTGCACTAGACAAGAAGAAGCTGCCCAAGGCGAAGTGGAGAGCGACTGGCAAAGAAGAATGAGTTCAGGTGATGACAGACAGCCGGTCAGTGTGTTTGATTTCACTCAAGCTTTGCTTTTTATGCTTCCCTAGGAAAGCACTCCATTGCACGTTCATTGGTATAATTCTGTTATATAACAATATCATGTACAAGTCATCATTTGCTAAGTAGCTTAAACACATTTACTTGGGGTGGACATTTGATTCTTCACTGGAGATGTGAAAACCTGTTTTGGCTACTCAAGAGAGCCAGTCCTGAGCGTAAGCCATCTGGCTTGGTGCTGAGATGTGAGCATACACATGCCTACATACACAACTCTGTAATGATGTGTATGTAATTGTAGCTAGAGAAAGTTTAAGATTGTGTAGAAAAAGAGTGATTTTAAAATGATTTTGTTCTGTTACCACTGTGCTTTCTTGTCTTCTCTTGATAGTTTCTAAGGGACTGTCTCCTGAGTGGTTCTCAGAAGTATGACATTCAGACCACTTGGCATCCCATGATCCTTGATTTCTAGGGGTCTTGAAGGTCAAAACCACTTTGATAAGATACCATCTGCCTTTTTCTCTGTGTTGACATTTGTGCTACTCCAGGAAAACTGTGTCTTGCAGACCCAACAGGACTGAGGCACATATAAACTCCCAGAGCCTGGCGGCATGCACAAGTTATGCCAGATGGAGTCCCAGCACTGCTAGGGGAAGTGGACCCAGGCTCCCACCCCTAACCAAGAAGCAATCTGCACTTGATACCCACTGGCAAAGGGAAAATTACTTTTCTCCAGTGGAGTCTAACGGTATATAAACCACACTTCAGGGCAGGCTCCATGCCCAGGAGTATTTGACCAGCATAAAATGGGCTCAGTGATATTTTTACAGAATTTCTATCTCATTTTACTTTTGTTTGGGCTTTTTTTTTTTTTTTTTTTTGTCCTACTGATCTTTTGCTTGTATATTTTGGTTTCTGTTTCTTGTGAAGCTTTTTTTTTTTTAAAGAAGGTATGGAGTTGGATGTATAGAGAGATGGGGGGAATTGGGAGGCCTTTGGGAAGGGAAAGCATGATCAGATATGTTGTATGAAAAAGTCTTTGATAATTTTTTTCTTGGTTTTAATTTTAGTTCATTGAATATTGATAGAAATATCAAGCATTTTTAAATCTAAAGGAATTCTGAGACCAAAAATTGGAGAGTCACTGTTTCTTTCCTATAGTTTTTAATGACATCTGGCAATTATCCACACTTAAAAAAAATACACCTTATTTTATATTTTTATAATTTCCATTTTGCTCTTTGACAACTTTTGTGTAAAATTTGTTTTCAATAAATTCATTTTAGGCTGTAGGTTTTCCTCTGGATTACTTTGTTACAGATTTTTATCATAGGGGCTTGTTATCTTTGAATATATTAAAATATTTGAAGCCTGTAGGAAGTCAGAGACAAACCGCTTTTGTCCTTTATCAGTTATTAACATGTTTACTTGACTGCAACAACAAACCTGTGGTTAGACTGTCTTGTGTGACCTTCTGACCCCATCTCCCTCTTAGATACGATACAGCCATTGTACTGAGGGTGAAGGTGACCATGTAGTTTATGCTGTCATGTAACCACATAACTGTGTACATACTCCTACTTAACAGCTGTTCTGTATGCTTTCAAAAAATGAGCCATTCTGCCGTTTGCTTAGGTTAGCGGTAGATTGAAGGCTACATGCCTAGGAATGGAACTCTCGGCTTGTAGAGTGCGCATTTGCTCAGTTCTATTAAGCACCGTCAGATGATTTGTGGAGTGTTACCTTACATTCCATGCCACGCCCACGACGGTGTCGCCCGCGTGACAAATGCCTTGGATGAGGTAGTTACATGGGAAAGGGGGGCTCTCGGCCCTCGGGTCTATGCCCCCGGTGACCCCTCATCAATCTGCCCGAATCAAGGTGCCAGGCTACACGGAACCACACAGATCTGCTTGCAGAGGCTGGCTGGCACTCTGCCTTCTTTTCTTTGCAGCTGTAATTGTTGCTGTTTCCTTGTGTATTAATTCCAAGAAGTTAACTCTTAATGTTCCTGATGTGCCCCATAAAGAGAGTAATGATTTCTCAAAAGTGGCTTTGATACCCCCACCTATGATTCAAGCTCTTAGGCCAACAGTTCAAGAGGGTCCCTAAAGTTTGGGGGAATTCATGAATGGTTTAGAGCAGAAAGAACTTATGATTCAGAAGGACAAAGATTCTAGCGAAGAGAGAATGAAAGTAAAGGTACAGGCACTCATAGGCAATCCACACGCGCAGCCGACAGCAGCTGCGAGGAAGCAGTTACAGGAATTAGTCATTCCTACAAGAATTATTCAGGGACAAATAAAGTTTCTCATCAAGGGTCGATGGTGACAACCCCCTAACTTTAATCCTAGATATAATAATTATTTAGAGCCATTACCTTTTACGGGAGCTTATGACGTACATGGGAACCGATGTGTGAATCATAATGGTATGAAAACAGAATGGCTTAAGTTACAGTTCATGGAAAGATTAGCTAGGTACCGACCCCCCTGGTGCCTTCTCACCCACAGACAAAGGTTAAAATATTTTCACACAAATGAGACCATGGTTAGAACAATGATAGAAAGGATTTAATTTTGATACAGAACAAAGGTGTAGAAGGAAAACTACAGCTAGGGCCGTAATGTTCTCTGTCCGGATGAGGACCCACAAAAGAAAAAGTAAAGGCTATATTCATGAGATCTGTTAATCATTCTGAGAAAAGTGTGTGACTACATTGTTGATTCTATGTCTATCACCATCCTGGCCGATTGCCATGTTTCCTCAAGTAACTGTATAAAATTCACTGCTTGGTCTAAGTAAAATTACAGCAGCTTCACAACATACTCTCGTGTCTGTGGCTGTCTGTCACTCGCCGAATCCCACTTATCCTGAGTACCTTCACCCCGTTCTCCCTCGGTCTGGTGGTCTAGCTGAGATCCAGTCCGCGGCAATTCCACAGAAAGTGAACAGGAGCTCCTTTGTTCTGTAACGCACACCCTTCATCTAGATTACTCTTGTTAGTACAGTGGGAGTGCACTGAGACACCTATGGTCTGTTGTTCAACAGTGGTCTGTGTAGTACATGTTACACTTGGACACATTTTGCTGTATACCTATGAAACCACCACAGTTAAGAAAATGAACAAACCATTAACTGCAAAGCATTTCTGTGTCTCTACTTCCTGGTTCCCAGGCAGCTCCTGTGTTTTCCGTCACTTCATCTTTGATCTTCCTTGTATTGATATAAATGGAATATATAGCAGGTATATATATATGTATATATGTATATATATATAAATACAGCATTTGTCTGGCTCCTTTGACTCAGTAATAAACATAGTTCTTTCTATTTCTGTGTGTATTGTACTGTATATACTGTCTATTATAATGAGCTTATCCCCTCTGGGGAAGAATGTTTGAATATATTCTAATTTGCTTCCTGTTGCCGTGATAAACACTATGGCCAAACCCAACTTGAATGTAAAGGGCTTATTTGGCTTATGCGTCCTAATCACAGGCCATCATTGACGGCATTCAGTGTGTGAACTCAAACAGGAGCAGAAGCAGGACCTGTGGAGGAACACTGCTTGCTGACTTGATCAGGCTCATTGCTCAGCTACCTTTCTTATACCTCCTAGGATCATGTGCCCAGAGGTGGCACTGGCCACAGGGACCTGGACCCTCCTACATTATTAGACAAACTAATGAACTTATTTCCTCAACTGAGGTTCTGTCCTCCCAGGCTGGACCATTACAGGGAAAGCTAGTGCATTTATATATGAGACTTGTGTATAACTAAGTATGTACAACCCAGCACTAAGCTCTCATGAAATGTCCAGAGTCGCCCTTCAGGGTAGTACATACTGGTTTTGTTCCTAGTGCTCTTGTAGTACCTGTTTAAACCCAGGGTAAAAGATATGAATCCTCATCCTGCCTGGGCAGGGGCGGGGTTGGAAGGGCAGGATTCTGAGCCAGGAGAAAGTAGCAGCGTTACTGGTGGTCTGTCTGGACCCAGTGTCAAAGAATTGAAATGCATGTGAGTATCAAGGGAGCAAGGCACGCATTTAGGGTTAATGTGCTTTCTGTAAGAGAGCAGTGGCCTCTGGTCTATGCAAGAATTGTGGTTGCTGCCCAGAGCTGCTTTTTGTGGATTCAGGGGGAGAAGCAGATTAATAGGGAAAGAGTGTTGGTGGTGGTCTGTGTTTATTGACAGGCGTGGGTCACCTAAACCTTGGTTCACTGTGCACATCTTCTCCCATGATGCATCGCTTTTAATCATATTCATGGCCCATTATACATAGGCATAAGATGGTAAATAGGCTTTCTCTTAAAGTTCATTTTGCCTTATTGTGCATGCACCCCAAACTAGTCTGCATTGGCTCACTACCCCTAGTTTTAGAATGTTTCGGGCTTTGACCACAAAAGGGGAGATAGAGCTTGGAGCGACCCGATTGCTTTGTTTGGAGAGGGGGTGCGCAGGTAGCTCCTCTCCAGTGGAGTCCCAGGTTGTTGAGTGCATTATTGGGAGGTATGTCTGGAGCTTAAGGCAAGCAGTGAGCCTCGGAGCTGTCCCCATGCTCACCTGCCTCACAGGACCATGCACTAAGGTGTCGTTTCTGCCCCCTTTCCCACTTCACATCCCAGCACCCACCTTGACCACGGTAGGACTGGCTGTGGCAAGTTCTCAGTGGTGTTCCTCTGAGCCTGACAGAGGCCAGGTGCATAGCCTCGAGTGGGGAATGTACCCTTCCGAAAGAAGCCTAAGTAATGCACAGAACAGCCTGGGAACTTTGACAGCAGGCCAGGGCCAACAGCGTCCTTTATCTCATTCAAAAGAAAAGGATGGCAGATTCTGTTGTCACCATCTTCATGGCAGCCATAATCTTTCGTCTGAAGTATTTGATCTGTGTCCTAACACACTTGATGAACTCACCTGGCTCCCAGCCTGTCTAATGGGATCATATTTACCTTCTGCTTCTAGAGCTGGTCAAAGGACTCCTGCTACAGCGTTTAGGTGAAACCTGAGTTAGCTTGTAAGGTGAGCATGAGGACTTGAGGTTAGGACTGTTGTTTGCCAGAATAGAACCAATACATTTCCCGGTGATTGTTGGTTGGACAAATGGGTCCATATGTGATAGAGTCTAGGAAGAGTGAGAGCAAGTGTAATTTGATGCCTTAGGATCTTTAAGTATTGGGGAAAGTATCTGGAAGTCCTTAGTGAATTAGGTGTTATTCACAAGTCTGGCCTTTGCTGCTTCCCAGAACCCAGTCCAACAAATCTTGGGTTTTCAGGTTTGACTGGGCATGGCTTAGACTATGATGCACCAGATGATACCTGGTGGCTACATGAGCTGCACACCGTCAAAGCCTCCAGCTCTGTCACAACTACTCCAGAGTTCTGGACACTCAGAGCAGTGAGCTCACCAGCTTCACAGAGCGTCATCCCTGTCTACTCCCTAAATGCTAGGTCCCCTGTGCCACTTTCATTGCATGTTAGTTCTGTGTATTCCTCCCATTGTTCACTGAAAGGTAGAGCTGGGTCTTCCAAGCCTCCTCCGAAGCTGCAGCCCTGACTAAGCTGTGTCAGCACAAAGGAGGAGGGAGGTGGCCTGGGAGTACCTTCTTAGTTCTGATCTCCTCGCTCCTGGATGGCAGCTGTCAACAGCACATGTGGGATGCATCCCCTGATTCTCACCAGTGTTGAGTGTTAGCTTCCAGCCCAGGGGATGGTAGGCATCCCATTGGTAAACTTCCTCACCTACCTCTGCCAACTCAGAGGTAGGAGAGTCTTTCCCAGCTTCCTGTATAGCAGACAGAATAATGACCCCAGAGATGTGCGTGTTCTAATCTCTAAAACCTGTGGAATGAAGTAAAGCTGTAGGTAGAATTAAGATGATTAACAGATGATTCTGGATTCTTAGGAGGTGGGGGTGAGGTGAGCAATGAAATCCCAAGAGTCCTTTAATATATAGAGAGGGAGGGGAATTCAAAGATAGTTAAGTGGCAACAGAAGGAACTGGAAAGTTCCAAAGTGAGGAAAGAAGGGTGGCTAGAGATCCATGCAGTAGCCGTCCAGTGTCTGTGAAGGAAAGGGCCAAAATCTGCAGAATAAGTCATTGAAAATGTCCCAGCTTAGAAACTTTTCTCACCTCCAGACATTAGTTTATGCAAAAGAAAAATTAAAAAAACCCAAAGACCACAGTGATTTCCGTCCCACTAAGTCCTGCCATGCCACACTGGGGAGACTCCAGTCCTTCCGGTCTGCCTCATCTTCATGCAGCTTTCTATCCGTGTCACTGAATATTACAGATTTCCTGATTCTGTGAATACCTTGGTGCCGAGGACAACCTTATTCATTTTGGTGACCCCCCAAAAGTCTACTACTGTGCCTGGACTGTAAGAGCAGACCAGCAACTTACTAGTGCTCTGTTCAGTGAGTGAATGTGGTCATGTGGAGGACATCGAGGAGATGGGGGAGGTGCTGGTGGCAGTGAGCCCAGGCCATAGAGAACCAGCCTCCACCGTGACAGAAACGGGTGGGATGAAGCCAGTAAAGGAATGGACAGGGTGGAGATAGCTGGCAGATCCTGAAAATGAAGTGGGTTTGGGCATCCAGCAGACTAGGGCAAGCTCTTCAGCCATGTGAGTTCCTCTGTCTCCTCTGCAGAGTGAATGGCGGGAGAGTGCACTGTGTACAGAATGCTCGTCCTGTGCCTGGGACACAGCAAGTTTTCAGTATGTTAACAGTTCCCTCCCCCCACCCCTGACCCACACACACTCACACTCAACACACGCCTACTTAGGGCAAGATAGTAGGGAAGTGTGGAGGTTATGGAAAGCAGTCAACATGCACAGAAACAGGGAGCTCAGCTCAGGGGAGCAGGCAGAGTAACTTCAGGATGTTAAGCATCCCTCTCCATCCCTGGAAAGAAAGACTTCACTTAAAGTGAGCCAAAGCCTTTTAGCAAGCTTAAGAGAAGCAGGATTAGAGGCAGCCTGCCTTTAGTTGGCTTGTGCCAACTGCTTATACTGCTTTGATTATAGTTTTCAATGGGTCCCAGAAGGCTTGGGGTAGGAAAAGAAGAGTCAGGCACATTCAGTTTTAATATGAAGAATTGCACACCATTCTGTGGCATGGTAGAAGTCTCGAGAGGGTTGTGCCTAGCAGATTTCTACAGTTACTGAAGCTCAGCAGCTAGATAACAAGAGTGATGATGGAGGGCCATTAACTACCAGGTAGCAAAGGATGATGCTGCAGGGCCGGGCAGGTGACACAGCGAGGTGGGGCCGCTCTTAGAGGCTGACATCAGAGGCCTTAACAGGATTACCAGGGACGGTGACAGAATTCTTCACTGAGGTCCTCAGAGGCTCAAGGGTTTCGCTTTAGTCTTGATTTCCCTTTTGTAGGTGGACAGAGCATGATGTTCATTTTTAAGGATGGGATTAACGCCTACCAGCCAGGAGGAGGTAGAATCACAATTCTGGTGCATGTGGCCGCCAGATGTAGCCATTTCCTCTTCCTGTGTTGTAGTACATGTGTAGAATGTGGCTGCACAGACACATTCATCTGGACAGTGCGTGCATCTGCATTACAGAAGGACTTTCTTGCCTCCCCTCAATCTGGAAACCTGGTAATCAGAAGGACCAGAGCATCATGGCTGTCCTGAGCTGAAGATGGGAAGGCCAGGAGGAACTCGGAGGCATAGCTTAGTGAGGAAAGTCTGCCATGAGGCTAGAACATGGGGTGTGTCATTCTGGGTGGTGCTGTGAGGGTGAGTCCAGGTAAGACAAACATTTAAGTTGGTGGATGGTTTGCCCTAACACTCCACACTAGTGAGAGTGGGTTCCACACATAGTTGGAAGCTTGAACAGAGGAAGGACAGCTTTCTCCAATAGGAAGGATTTCCTCTTGCCTGGTGATGAATGAGGATACTATGCATTTTCCTGCTTTCTTAAAGTTAAAACGCTGGTTCCTCCTGGATTTCCAGCTTGTGGCCTCACCCTGCAGGTCCCAGGATTTCTCAGCAATTCACCATGCTTCCGGTACCAGAAGGGCTTCAAACCCCAGGGTGCTTTCCCTTCTCCCATTTTGATTGGTAGGCTGTAACCAACATGTGCAACCTGAGGGCTCATACGCTAAACATGGGAGGAGATGGTTATGAATGTAGCCCAAGACAAAATAGTAAACTTACTGAAAACATCATGGGGGGATTGAGGAGTTCACTCAGTTGGTAAAGTGCCTGCCATGCAGGCATGAGGATCTGAGTTTGAATCCCAAGCACCCATGTAAAAAAACTCCAGGAACTTGGTCCATTCCTGTATCCCTAATTCTGGGGATGAGGTGGGGCAAAGAGATGTGGCTCTTTGGATCATTGGTTACCCTGTTATCTTGGTTATTTTTCTATTGTGATAACAGCCATGTGACATGGTCATTATTAAGTACAGAGATGTCTCCTTTGCTAACGACATTAATCCAAAACTTGAAAATTTTAGCCTCATACAGATTCTTAGGAAAAAAAAAACAGCTAAATTCTTTGCCAAAATATCACAGAAATGGTCTCTAGCTACTACTAACTACTAACTACTAACTACTAACATCGTTCCCCTCTGAAACCTCCTGAGCTGGCCTCCATAGTTCACGCTCCTACTAGGGTGGCTTGGTAAGCCCAGCTTAGAGTATTCAGCTGTTTTCTAGTCCAAAGCTTCTTACAACAAAATTTCTTTCTCCAAAAGCCAGCATGGTCTGGCCTGTCAGAAATAGCCCACTCGCTGGTATCAACTTCTGTGTTAGTCAGTGTTCTATTGTGGTGATAAGACACCATGAGCAAGGAAGTTTATAAAACAAAGCATTCAGTTTGGGTCTCACTATTTCAGAGGACTAGTCTGTGAACATCGTGGTGGGGAACATGGCAGCACACAGGCAGGCCTGGCACTGGAACCATAGCTGAGGGCTCATGTCTTAATCGACAGGCACAGGCAGAGAAAGAAGGCTACTCTGTCTCAAAGGCTGCCCCAAGTGACACCATCTCCAAGGCCACACCTCCTAATCCTTTCCAATCAGTTCTACCAACTAGGAACCAAGTATTCAAATATATGAGCCTATGGGCCATTTTCATCAAAACCACAACACCGCTTGAGATGTCCCCACCTGCAGCCACCTGGCTTGGGCAGAGTGGAAGTCGATACCACAGAGGCCCTCTGCTTACATACGGCTCATGGTGCCACTACTGATGAGCAAGGAGGTGTTAGATGGGAGAGAAAGAAGTGGACCAGTTTCTGCACTATGAAGAGAAGTGGAACTAGAGATGAGAGGTTTCGAGGAATAGCCTGATGTGATAGCCTGTACTGCCACCTGAGGCCATGGAGATGTCCCAACTTGTGCTGCCGCCGAGGGCCATGTCTGGATCCATGGCCCTGCAGCAGCGGGGGGTCTGGGTCAATGTCTGTGGCCCATGTTACTACCAAAGATGATGTGGATGTCCCTTGTCTGGGCTGCCACCTGGGGCCATGTTGACATCTGAGGACTGTGCAGAGCTGGCCCTGCCCCTCATCAGCTGGGTGGTAGTATGTGGGCACAGGAGAGATGCCCTTCACTTGCAAGCTTTGGTATTCAGGTGAGCTGGTCCTGCCCCTCACCAGGGCCCAGATCCAGGGCTTTTAATTGGCCCATCCCAACATCTACCTCATCTAAAACCTGCTGGAGTGAGTGAAGGGGCTAGTCCTACAGAGCCAAAGCTGCAAGATCTCCAAGACACAAGGCAACCACAGGATGTCTGAGAGGAGTTCTGGTGAGGATCCAGTGCTGATGGTGTAGCAGAAGCCAGAGGCCTCAAATCAGACCCGTGACTCTGCAATGAACATTTGCAAGTAGAGCCGTTTGGCCAGAAAGGTAGACTGCGTGACACCCCAGCTTCCATGGCGAGATTTTTGTTTGTTTTAATTTAATTAGTTGATTTTGTTTTTGTTTACTTTGAGAAGAGGTTGCAAGGGCAGGGGGAAGATATGGAGGGCTGGGGAGATGAGTAGGATTGGGGTGAATGGTGTGAAATTCACAAACAGTAAAAAGTAAAGACAACAACAACAACAACAACAACAAAAACCCCAAAAGCACTATACCAGCCTAGGTGACTTGATGAGGCTCACATTCAGTGAGAGGACTTGTCTCAAAAATTATAGATGGCAGTTGTTTAGCTTGAACTCTTTGGGGGGCCCCCAGACAGTGGGATCGGGACCCACTTGGTGCATGAGCTGGTTTTTTGGAGCCCATTACCTATGGTGAGACACTTTGTGCAGCCTTAGTGTGTGTGGTGGGGAGGGGGTTGGACCTGCCTCAACTGAATGTGCAAGGCTTTGCTGACTCCTTGGGAGACCTTGCCTTGGAGGAGGTGGGAATGTGGGGTGGGTTGAGAGGGAAGGCTGGGGGGTGGGAGGAGGGAAGAGAGGGGAATCTGTGGTTGGTATGTAAAATGAATAGAAAATCTCTTAATAATAATAAAAAAATAAGGGGGCTGAAGAGATGGCTCAGTGGTTAAGAGCATTGACTGCTCTTCCAGAGGATCTGGGTTCAATTCACAGCACCCACATGGCAGCTCACAGCTGTTTGTAACTCCAGTTCCAGGGGACCTGACACCCTCCACACAGATACACAGACAGAACACCAATGAACATAAAATAAAATTTTAAAAGAAGAAAAAAAATAATAAAATATAAAAATAAAAAGTAAAAAAAAAAAAAGATAAAAATAATTATAGATGGAGGAACTGGAGAGCTGGCTCTGGTTCAGAGCACTGGCTGCTCTTCCAGAGGACCCAGGTTCAAGTCTCAGCACTCACATTGGTGGCTCACAACTGTCTGTAACTCAGTGTCCTTCTCCGGCCTTCAAGGGCACCAGGCACTCATATGGTGCAGCTACACATACAGACAGAACACCATTCACATCATAACAGCCACAAGGAAGAAGGTGGAGAGGGATAAAAAGAATCAGACATCTGATGTCCACCGCTGGCCTCCACGTGCACCCCCACACCTGCACACACTAAAGTAGCAACTACACACACCACACCATATACACATGCAAACATTAAGAGGTTTTGTTTGTGATTTAAAATTTTTTAAAAATGTATTCTAAGTGTATGTGTCTTAGCTAAGGTTTCTATTGCTGTGAAGAGATGCCATGACCACGGCAACTCTTACAAAGGAAAACATTTAATTGGGGTGGCTTACAGTTTGGAGGCTTAGTCCATTATCATCATGGTGGGACATGGTGGCATGCAGGCAGACACGGTGCTGGAGAAGGAGCTGAGGAGTCTACGTCTTAATCCCAAGGCAACAGGAAGTGAACTGACTGTCACACTGAGCAAAGCTTGAGCAAAGGAGACCTCATAGCCCACCACACAGTGATGTACTTACTCCAACAAGGCCACACCTACTCCAACAAGGCCATACCTCCTAATAGTGCCCCTCCCTATGAGCTTATGGGGGTCAGTTACATTCACACTGCCACAGTATGTTTGTATACCGTGTACATGCATAGTCCTTGGAGGCCAGACAGAGGCACAGATCCCTTAGAGTGGAGCAGTCACCTGATGCAAGTCTTGGGAACCAAACTGGGGTCCTCTGTAATAGAAAGTGTCCTTAGATAACCAAGCCATCTCTCCAGCCCCATGTTTGTGATTTTTTTCCCCCTTGGAACTTGATCGCACAGTTCTCAAGTATAAATTTGTAGATGACAATATTGACTTCTGATATCAAAAGGCTGAAGAAGCCTCAGTCTAAAGCAGTGCCCGAGTGAGAGGTGATGGTGGGAGCATGTATCCTGTTCTTCAGAGCTGTCCAGATGCGCGAGGTTACCTGCAGAAGCACACCGAGGGATCTGCCATACCATAGGAGCAAAGAGAAGTCTCATCAGCCCCGCCCCTGCTGCTGCTGCTGCCGATGCCGCCGCTGCCACCACTATCATGGTCAGCATCACCATCGTCATCCATCATGGGGTCCTTTAACTTCCAGCTCCTCTCACACATTCACATGTTCAGTCACTAGGGGGAGGTAACAGACAATGCATATAAGCAAACTCGGAAGGAAAGTCTTTTTTTTTTTTTTTAATGATGCTTGGGGACTTAGCATACAGAAGCAGAGTTTGTTTTCAGGGCTGGCTGCCCTCTTTATCAAGGTTAGAGCTTTGGCAGCCTCCTCTGTCACCAGTATGTTAGCTCAACAGCCTTTTTATTCTGACTTCTTGCCTGGCTCCGCTATGGGACGCTACCTGTGGCCGTTTCTGTTCCCTCTGGGGTGCTTCACCCTCTCCATCCCATCCCATTGCCATCTGAGCCTGCAACAGGCCTGCAGAGTTCCATGTGGTGACCCACATGGGGGTCTCTGAGGTTGGCCTGTTTGGATACTTTGTATACTACGCTGGATAGTTCTAGTTCATCTCATACCCACTTTTCTTATAGGGATTTGTTTATTCTTCTCTCTTTCCATTATTCTGAGATTCCATCTGTCTTCATTTCCATTCTGCCTGGTGGAAAGAATTGCCAGACCGTGTTCCAGGCCTGTAATACCAACCAGTGAGTGCCTAGTTGGCCTTGAGGCCTGGCAGGCCCCTGCCATGCCCTTGCTGGAGAGAACATAGCTTCAGGTAACCCGTCTGTCTGTAAGTAAAAGGCTGTTTACTTTGTAACACTGTGGTTGGCCACAGTGTTTCCTCCACTCCTCAAGGGTTTCCTGAGGCCATTCCCAAAGTTCTGTGAATATGCCCTCACTGTGGGCACTGCTCTGCTCCCCCAGGCACGTGTGACCTATCCCCCACCCCAGCCTCAATGGATTTTCCTGAACTAGGATCGCACAGCATTCTTGGTCTGTTGGGACTGCTAGCAACATGATTCTGTAGACAGACGTAAACACCAGGAGTGTGGTGTTCCCTATCATTCCGCATGTGAGGAGTCTGAGATTGGGGCAGGCATGGTTAGGTTCTGGTGAGGGCCTCTTTTGGGTTGTAGATGGCCTGCTTCTTGTGTCCATGAAGATGGGTGTCCCAGCCCACTTCTCTCTATGTGCTAAAAAGAGAGTACTTGGCCCCTTTTACAGGGGTACTAATCCCACTGATGAGGGCTCAACTTTCATGATGTGCTCATCTCCCAAGGCCCACACTACTTACTCCTTTGTTTTGTTTTTGTTTTGTTTTGTTATTTCGGACAGATTCTTTCTATGTAGTCCTAGCTGTCCTGGAACTTGCTATGTAGATCAGGCTGGCCTCAGACTCACAGAGGTCCATCTGCCTCTGCCTCCTGAGTGCTGGAATTAAAGGTGTGTGATACCATACCCAGCCCAAGGCCTAACACTGGGGGTTAGAATTTTGGGGGGACACTGAAATCCAATTCTTAACAGGCTGTTCCGCCCAGGGGAAGAATGGCGTTTTGATTTTTTTAATGAAGTGACTCAGTTTTGGTTGAGCCTTCACAAACTGCAGGGCCCAGCTTCCTCTTGGTTGCCTTTCTTACCTCAGGGCTAGCAGAGGTAGACTTGCATAGTGGCCCCAGATGATTTTTGTCTTGAAAACCTGCTCTCCCCAGACAAATGACCTAGTCAGGTTAATTGTCAATTCGACAAAGCCTAGAGTCCCATAAATCCCATAAGAGTGTAGCCATAAGTTTCTCTGGTCACATGTTTCTCCAGTCCCACCCAGGCCTGGGGTCCTGCAACTGCTTATAAAATAATTACACAGATGTTTGTATTAACTACCAGTTCTATGGCCTATTGGCTCAGGCTTCTTGCTAGCTAGCTCTTACAACTTAACTCAGCCCATTTCTATTCATCTATGCATTGCCACATGGCTTCATGGCTTACCGGTACTTTCACATCTTGTTTCTCCTGGTGGTGGCTTGAAGCATCTACCTCACTCTCCTTCTCCTCTCTCTCCAGTTGGAATGTACCGCTAACCTTATTCTGCCTCGCCATTGGCCAAACAGCTTTATTTATCAACCAATCAGAGCAGCACATAGTCACAGCATACAGAAAGACATCCCACAGTACCTAAGAGGAGTGCTTTTAGTCTTATGTCCACATGACACAAGCTAGAGTCATCTGAGAGGATGAAGCCTCTATTGAGAAAACACCCCCATAAAATCATACTGTAGGGCATTTTTTAAATTAATGATCGATGAGGGAGCACCCAGCCCATTGTGGGTGGTGCCATCCCTGGGCTGATGGTCCTAGGTTTTATAAGAAAGCAGGCTGAGCAAGCCAGTAAGCAGCACCCCTCCATGGCCTCTGCATCAGTTCCTGCCTCCAGGTTCCTGTCCTGCTTGAGTTCCTGTCTTGACTACTTCAGTGCTCAACAGTGATGTGGACGTGAAAGCCAAATGAACCCTTTCCTCCCCCACCTGCTTTTGGTCATGGTGTTTCATCACAGCAATAGTAACCCTAACTAGGACAGCCTTAATTGAGAAACTTCCTAAATCAGTTTCTGACTCTGGGGAACTGTTGAAAAAGAAGGAGAGCCCAGCTCACTGTGGGTAGTACCCTTTCCTGAGCCGGTGGTCCTGAGCTGTAGAAAGAATAAAGCTGGGCAGGAGCCTGAGTGAACCAGCAAGCAGTGTTTCTGTGGCTCCTGTATTCAGGTTCCTGTTTGAGTGCCTGCCTTGGCTTCCTTCAGTGACGGACTGTAACTGAAATGAACTCTTCCCTCCCTAAGTTGCTTTTGGTCAGTGTTTTCATCAGCAACAGAAAAGAAGCCAGAATGACAAGGATCCAGTAGTTGTGCCTGCTTCCCACTTCTGCTACAGCAGGTTCCACCTTCCCATAGCCTTCTGGACTATTTGCCAAGCAAGTAGCATTTTTTTTCCAGAGCTGAGGACAGAACCCAGGGCCTTGCACTTGCTAGGCAAGCGCTCTACCACTGAGCTAAATTCCCAGCCCCGCAAACAGCATTTTTAAGCCTACCTACAGATACTCTGAATGCATGCAGACCGTGGTCAGTCCTGTCTTCATGGCTCTGGCCAAGGATGAGTCCTTGTTGGTATTTTTATAGCTTCTTATGTTGTCAGTCCTTCATGGTCCTTCAAGCTCTTGCTTTTATTTTAAATACCACTATAATGTGCTCAAAACTGAAGGGTGTAGGATTAGCTTGAAGGAGTTCTTTTGGCCAAGCAAACAAAACTATGAGTCTATATTTATACCAAAATAAAAGGGGAAGAGAGAAGGGAACACCTTCTGCTTATAATAAAGAATCATATTTTTGTGCACCATGTGCATGCAGTGTTTACAGAAGCCAGCAGAGGGTGCTGGATCCCCTGGAACTATAATTCCAGGTCATTGTGAACCACCTTGTGGGTACTGGGAACTGGATTTTGGTCCTCTGTAAGAGCAGCCAGCGCTCTTAGCCACTGAGCGATCTCCTCAGTCCCAGAAAAGCCTCCCCCCTCCCCCGCCCCCTCTGCCCCCCCTCTGCCCCCCCTCTGCCCCTCCTCCACCCCCCCTGTGCCCCCCCTCCGCCCCCCCTATGCCCCCCCTCCGCCCCCCTATACCCCCCCTCCTCCCTCCCCCTCCCCCCTCCCCCTCCCCCTCCTTCCTCCCCCTCCCTCTCCCCCCTCCCCCTCCTCCCTCCCCCCTCCCCCTCCCCCCTCCCCCCCCCTTTTGGAAGAGGAATGGCAGTTAATGATAAGTTAATGATAAGCACCACTTCAATCATCATTGTGATAAGCCAGGAGAGGAATTTTAATAGATGCTAAAGTCATTGAGTGAAAGGTTGTTTGGAACAGCATATTCGGTCTCAAAGTACTGCCTAGTAGATAACTTACTAACTACACAAGAAAAGGTGCCCTTTGTGGTGTTGAAATCTGGCAGATACTGTTTACTCCAATGACCAGACTTTGTTTCAGAGGAGGCTATGTCCACACCTCTAGTGTGGCATGTGAGGACACAACACTTCCTGCAGAAGATTCCTGCCCCAAATGACAAATCTGAACCGAATCAAGAAGAAACAATTACATAAATATAAATCAAGGGATATTCTGAAAAACAGTTGACCTAGACATTCAAAAAGTCATGGATTAAACCCACAACCAATCAAAATGCAGAATTGTGGACCACAGTCCCAGTGGATACATCTACAGAACACTCCCACACCCAAGGCTCAGGGAACACTCAGGAAGAGGGGCAGAGAGATTGTGTCAGAGGATCAGTGAGTTTGCTTTGAGATTGTGTCTCCTAATAACATCAGAAGCTATACCCACCATGTTTCACCCACAGGACTGCTCAAACATGAGCTGAACAAAGAGAACAACAACAGACATGTCAAAGTAGATAAAGGAAAGTGGGTAAATCCCACACAAAGAACTACAGGTGCCTAAGGAGTGAACGCTGGGCGTGGGAGAAACAGTCTTCCTCGGGGAGGAGCACACCAATTGGTTACCCACAACCAGATGGTCCGTCCCTAGAACATACATACATGTACAATTATACAAACTGACTAGGTTGTGTTTAGGAATACATATACACATTTATGCATATAGCCACAATAAATGAAAAAAGAGGCCTTGGAGTTTGAAAGAGGGAAGAGGGATATATGGGAGGAGCATTTGAAGGGAGAACAGGGAAGGGATAAATGATCTAATTATGGTCACAAAAAAGTCAGTGGTATAAAGGACAAAGCTACCCCAGATTACAAGAGATTAGCAAAGCATTCAATAACTATTGTCTGAGCCGTTGTCAGAAGAACAGTGTAAGGAAAACTGAATAAATTGTAGCAGTATATCCATGCTCAAAATTACAGTTTGGTTAATATAGAAAAAATTAAAAAGAAAAAATAATGATGTATGTTGTTACCCCTAGCCCTCAATAGTTATTGAGAAACAACACGATGGGTTCCAAAGATTTTAGTAATTCACCACATAAGCGGGTCACTGATCGATCAGGGCTGCAGGACAAAGACTCAGGAGCCTTGTTTCTCTTGACAGCCCCAAGCAGGAGCAGAATTGGGGTTTATGAGCACAAACATCACAAACATTTGTTGCCAAGTTACAGTTACAATTTTCACCAATCAAGATTTAGAGATACAGTGCAAGCCTTTTAGTCCGACCAATCAGATCCATTTGTTCCTTCTGTGGTTAGGAATGGCCATGATGTTTCTAAAGAACTAAAGATGTATGATGTCTATTTCTATGGTTTAAGGAGGAGGTGGATCAGCCATTGGAAGGTTCCCAAGCTCTAGGTGGGGGGGGGGGCGGGGGCTGGGAAACCTGAACTGTATTTCACCCTGCAAATAAGAGTCTGAAGTCAAAATGTCAGCACTCAGGCCAAGGTGCTTTTGCCTGCTTAGATTGCTTGGTTTCTCAGGATTGTGAGACTCAGCCTTTATTTTTGTCCTGTTCTCCTGGGATTCCTATTGAAGACAAGGACAGAGAGTGATTTACATTGGTCCTTTTCCATCTTCATCTCATGATTGAGCCTCAGTCTGTACCCAATAGTCTGAGCTAACAGATGATGGTGATGCCAAAGACCATGGTTTCTGCTTTGGGTTCCTGTCTTGAGTTCCTGCTCCAATGTCTGTCAGTAATGGACTGTTGCCTGGAATCAGAAGCTGAAGTAAACCCCATTTGTCCCCTAAGTTGGTGTTTATCATGGCAACAGGAAAGCAAAGAGAGGTAGACACATAAGGAGCCTTTGCTCCCTAATCTTCAGACTCTGTCCATCCAGGTGATGGGCTAAAAGTTGAAGACAGCTATGTTGACAATAGCTGTCTGGGACTGAGGGGAAATGGTTTCCTTTTGTCAAGTATCCTGTCATTATATCTACTGCTTCTCAGTTCTCCAAGGATTGCACTGTCTAGGTCATGAAGATTGATTCTGGTAAAGCTCTGATATAAGCTGATGCCTGAAGCTAACGCTCTGAGTCTCTGCTTCTACCTTCTAGACATGAATGAACATCGTGCCATAGGGTGTGGGATCCTGGCTTCTCTAGGACAATGGGACATTTGATGCAACTCAGAAATTACCCAACAAGATTGAGGATGGATAAATACATCCTCTCTCCAGTCTTCCTTTGGATGAACAGTCTGATGATGCCTTTTCCTTTTCTATAGTCTGGCCAGAGATGATGTGTGTGACTAAGCAGGTATACTCCCCAAGAAATAGCTGCGTTTCCTTAAAGCTTGTTGGGAAATAGCAGACCGCACAATGAAACATCTAACTGTACAAACTCCCTACCTTGCCTGACTCCCCCACTCCCTTCCCTTTCACTGTCACCCATTTTATGTCCTAAAGCATTAGCTCCCCTACGTTTTAAAGAAATTGAGAGTGGGGAGTCATCGGCATGGGCTTTATGTTCAGAGTGAAGTTTTGTCTGAACTGTATTCAAGACTTCTGTCCTATACCTTTCCGTTTTAATATCAAGCTGTCTAAGTAGCATAGCCCAGTACCTCTGATGTGGAAAGGATGATCTCTACACAGGGCCTTATTTCCATTGTCTTCATGGCAAGTTTGAGTGGGATGGTGAAAGCCAGGATATCGGCTACTATCTTTCATTCCTTGCTTACCCAGTGCTGGTTTTGGTAGCCTCGCTTTTTCTTCTTTGCGCACTTGGAGGCATGCCCTCAGCCTTCACATGGCATTGTGTCGAGAGGATCCGAATTCCTTTGGCTGAGCTTTGTGTTTTTCCATCTTAATATGTTAAATGGTGACTCAGTCCCCCGGGATCTCAGATCCCTGCTGTGAATTGGTGGTATTAGAAAGTTATGGCCGTAACTTTCCGTTCTAATCACTCTGAATGAATTCCTCTGCTCTGATGTGACTGCCAAGTTCCAGAAAGATCCTTCACAGATGAGTTCCAGACAGATGAGTGTTTTTGTCAACAGACAGAAATGAAAATTGGAACTTTGAGTCTACTGGGTGAGGGGGATGCCGACAGTGAAACATACAAGGACACTGTCCTTTTCTTATCTAGACGTTTGGTCATGTACTGGCCCCTACTATGGAGCAGTCTCATTGTGACGAGCCATGGGGTTAGTAGAGGTGTATATTTCAGATCTCTTGCAATTGGCTTATTAACAACAATGACATAACCTAGGATTTTATGAGCTCATGAATCTTGAAATCCCAGTACATGCCTTTGGAGTTTAGAAAATATCCCCAAGTTTTCTGAGATATTACAGTGAAAACACAGAGAAGAGCCTTCTGTAACCAAGCTGTGGAGCCTCGACTCCAAGCCTTTGCAATTGTATGATAGAAGTTGCTTTATTTGGGGAAGAAGGACTTGTCTACGACTTTGGGGTCCCTCAGGCTGGGTAGGAACAGGTCTTCTATGATCAGAGAAAGATGGAAAATGACCATCAGAAGCAAGATGGAAAAGGTACTTGATGGTCAGAGCAAGTGAGCCACAGTATACAATCCACCTGAAAATCTCAGGCAGTCAGCTCAGAGAAGCTGTGTGGGAGCCAGGTCCTCTGAACAGAGCTGGGAGCATCTCCTGAAGCCGCTGTGACCTCTGTGGAGTCTCCTAAGGAGCCCCAGTCTGAGAAGCAATTACTAGAACTGCAGGGGGTGTGATGGGGATGGGGAACAGGGTGATGTCCCAGGATGTCTGAGATTTAAACCTGTTTCCACATGAAAAAAAAAAAAGCTCAGAGGCAGGCCAAGTTCCAAGGCCCCACTGCCCAAGCCCTGGGTCTCTTTCTCCATCTACTGCCAGCTCTCATGCAGATTTACCTCTCTGGGTTGTTTAACTCCCTTTGTCTGGTTTCTAAAGGAGACAGGATAAATTTGGGAGCCATGTGGACAGAATGGTTCCCATGTAGGGGCTTCTAGGATCAAAAGGATCCTTTTAGATTCAGGAGTCTGGATTTTTTGGAAGGAGAATCCCATTCCTCCATGGTGGATACTACTTTGATTAAGGGATGAACATAGGAAAGGCACATGTCTACTTCCAGGGACAACCAAGTTTAAAGCAGACTCCAATATCTGGAATCGAAGACTTTTTATTAAAGGGTTCTTTGGGGACCACAGACTTGTAAACAGAGACGTGTCCTCAACATTTTCTTGGTCATATCTCTGGTGCCAGGGTGTCTGGCTGCTGTTTCGTTGGGAGCTGCGTCCAGAATTAACTACAGATTACTCAGCCTGGGTCTGGTTTCTCTGTCTCGGTAGACAGCAGGACTATGAGTTGATGGTCCCCAAAGGCCTTCTAAATGCAGACACAGCATCTCCTCAGCCTCTTTCTCCTGCTTTGCTCCTCTCTGTATGCATTGGTGATATCTGGGCCAGGCCATTCCTATAGAGGAGACTGGGTCAGTTCCAGAAAGCAAGAGACAAGACAGCATTTTTTATGGTGTCCCAATTTTGGTGGTTTTCTGACTTGTATGTTTTCTTTTCTCCCTGACTTCTTTCCTGCATTTCTTTTCCTTTTCAGGTAAGTGAATGAGTAAGGGTTCTGTTGGGCTATCAAGGCAACCAGAAGAGCCGGGGTGCTGATGGGGTACCAAGGGCCAGTGCTGAGACGGGAAAGTCCTTCACAAAGGACACTCAAGACATTTCTGCAAGGGAGCTGCTTCTCTGTCTTAGGTCACACTTGATACAAGCTGGTCTCTCCAACTTGCAGGCACCTCCTGGAACAGTGATTTTCAAACAATTTAAGAATCTGACCTCTCCACAGCTCTGTATATTCAACAGAGAAGATGGAGAGATAGGCATGTGCAGGTTTTCAATCCTTTTGACATTTTCTCTCCCCCTTCTCTTGGCAGCGCTCCACAGGCCCCTCCACAGCACCTGACACCTGCAGAACAGTGGAAAGCTCGAACAGTGGTTGGAAACATGGAAAACATTGTCCAGATCATGACACTGTTTAAGGCTAGGTAGAGATTTCTGGTTTCACCAAAGCATGTGAGTGTGTCATCAACACCAGTGCTAGTCTCTACAAAGCCATTTGATACTTAGAGCTAGTTGCTCCCTAGGAGAAAGTGACAAGTTGTGTTCCATAAAGGGCATGTAGAAATGTGGATGGTGGTGGCTGAGGCATCCATTTCCACCACAACCTCTGTGTCCCAGCTCAGAATACCACAAAAGCATAAGGATGACTTCTTGGAAGCTACAAGTCTGCTCCAGGTGCAGAGAGTTTTTCCCATCACTTCTTCTGAACCAAAGATCTGTAACAATCAAAAGCCATAGGAGCTCTGTGGTGTCACAGAGGATGCCTTGAAGGGCATTGACAGCAAAGTGGTAGATTTAGTAACTTACGGAATTGTTTTAGAGCTTATGTGTTTAGATATGCCTCTACCTCCCCCCACAGTTCTCAGTCTCCCTGAGTTTTCAATTTGCATTCCTAGTGGGTCTGCAGACTACTCACCAAGCACGCTGGTTGCTGAGGCTTTCTCTACAAACATAGCTAAGGAGACAGGGGAGCAGGTGTGTCACATGTTGTTGTTGACTGACGGGCCCGTGTGGGATTCTAACTGCTATGGTTTATAGTCTGTGTTGGATATTAATGCATAGGAAGCTTCCACTCTAGTGTGGCAATGTGACATGTGCCTTTAAAAGGAGGGCCTCAGTGCAAGAGAAATGGGTGATGGGAGTACCACCTTGGGCAGGCACTGAGTCAGTCTGGAAAGCTCTTGGGCTGTTATAAAGGAGCAGCATGACCCCTTCCTAGGGTCTCTGGCTTCCCATCTCACAATGGTATCTCTCATTTTTACACCCATCCCCACCATGATGCCATCTGCCATAATATTGTGTGTGCCTTTACCAGAGGCCAAATGACTGTCAATCTCTAAAACCATGAACTGTACAAACCTCTTTTCTTTATAAAGAACCCAGCCTCATGTATTTATTCGAGCAACAGCAAAGGGATTAATACACTGATGTTCCCTGGAAAGCTGCTACTGTACCTGCAGCCTCCACTTGGAAGTAGTGGCCATTCTTTTTGATCACAAATTCGTAACTTGTAGCTCATGTTATCATGTGAGAGGGAAAAAATAAAGCTATGGACTTAGAAATGGATCATGGGCTTACTCTAATAAATTCCAGCTCATTTCATTGCAAATATTTCTGAGAATTCAGGAAGAAGAACCCAGAAAGCTCTATCACTTCATCCTTGAGTAACTGTCAATGGTTATGCATCTAAAACACACAGATTAAATGTATTTTTCACCTGTAAAGAGATTTGTTCTGTTTAACAGAGTATAGCTGTGACATCTTAGGGTTTGTGTAAGCTACTGGGTCCTACTTGACATATACATAAATATAGAATTCAAATATTTCTTTTGTGTGTGTTAAAATAAGATGTACTAAGTTGTGTCTTCCATTCCTTGGTCCTTTAACACTGATAGCAAATGTGGGACTGGATAGAGTCCACTGCCCCATATGTAGGGTCCCCACCACCCCCTGCTTTGCTTCTTCATGGACATTTCCCTAACATTCTACTAATCCAAACCGTTCCTGGGCCCCGAAGAAGGCAGTGCTGTAATGAGGTTCGAGATGTGGAGTCTGGCAGGACAGTCTTGTGTTAAAGGGTTGACATGGGATAGTGACCCTCGTGATGGGAGGGATGCTGTGGACCACCACTTTCATCTGGTGGCGGTTTACCATTCATCCATTCAACAAACACCAAATTGAAGCCATAGAATCTACCCCACTTTTCTGGTCTATCTTTACTTGCCCAAGTGTGTATCTGTGAGTTATTTGTTTATTCCTAGAGAGATGCTGAGTGTGATCCTGGATGGGGGTAAAACAGTATGTGTGAGTGAGCATACAGTTCCTAGGCAATCTTAAACAGTGGACCAATTGCATTTACTCTCATGCCTTTCCCATTCACTAAGATGTCAAATACCACCTATATGTGAAAGCCATACCGAGGAGGTTAAGAACACAAGCTTCCAGATAAAGCACTCTGGCTTCAGTTCTGATTCTGCTGTTATAGGGGGCCCACCAGAGAGGACCACTCAGACATAGTGTAGAGCCATGAACATCTTTATTCCAGTCAGGTGGGACCTCACTCAAGTGTTCAGGGACCTGGGGATAGTCTTAAGTATCCAGAACATAGGGATTTTAAAGGCAGAAACCACACCCTGGCATCTCCCTCAGCAGCTGCAGGGGGGCTTCACAGATGTAAGCAATTTTAACAGAAGCTAATAAGGTAAGTGATTGGTGGGGTGAGGAGGGGCTTATGCACAAATGGTTTACACAGAAGCTAGGTTAGCTAGGACATCCTGACCTTTGGGTCCTAGAGTAGAGTAGGTAATTTTCCATGGGATTCTCCATCAAGGAGATCAGATTCTAGTTAAACCTGGTATGACCTCAGCATGAACACAAGATGGAAGACTTTCTGTCCTGTGTTGGCCTGTCTCACTGTCCCTGGAATGCATAGGAAATCTTGAGTTCATGATGCCATGGTTCTTTCTCCTATAACATGAAGCTTGTAGGCAGATTAGATAGGACCATAAGCTCCCCAATAATGTCACAGAGACATTATTAATTATGAAAGCTTGGTCAGTAGCTTAGGCTTGCTTCTAACTAGCTCTTATAACTTAAATTAACCCATTTCTATTAATTTGCTTTTTCTGCCTTTGTGGCTTTATTACCTCATCTCTGTACTGCCCATCCCACTTGCTCTGCCTCTCCTGGCATCTCTGCCTTTCTTCTTCCCAGAGTTTGTGGTGGTATTGTGTTCCCCAAAATATTGTGAACCCTAATAAACTTATCTGGGGTCAGAGTACAGAACAGCTACAATATTAAACATAGAGGATAGGCAGCGGTAGCACACACCTTTAATCCTAGCATTCCAGAGGCAGAAATCCTTCTGGATCTCTGTGAGTTCAAGACCACATTGGAAACAGCCAGGCATGGTGGCATACACCTTTAATCCCCAAAAGCGAGCCTTTAATTCTAGGGAGTGATGGTAGAAAACAGAAAGGTATACAAGGTGTGAGGGCCAGAACTAGAAGCATTTGGCTGGTTAAGCTTTTAGGCTTTTGAGCAACAGTTCAGCTGAGATTCACTCTGGATGAGGACTCAGAGGCTTGCAGTCTGAAGAAACAGGATCAGCTGAAGAATTGGCAAGGTGAGGTGGCCATGGTTTGTTCTGTCTCTCTGATCTTCCAGCATTCACCCCAATACCTGGCCCCAGGTTTGTTTTTTTAATAAGACCTGTTAAGATTCCTGCTACAAGAGTCCTCTGTGCCTGGAAATCCTACCTAGCTATTAGCTGTTAAGCTTTTTTATGAATCCAATCAGTGACACATCTTCACAGTATACAAAAAGATTATTCCACAACAGAGGCTCAGATGAGATGATCCTTCAAATGCATATAGAATGTTAGCCAGCTGTCCTAGTTAGGATCACTATTGTTGTGGTGAAACACCATGATCAAAGCAACTCAGGGAGGAAAGGGTCTATTCAGCTTACATTTCCACATCACTGTTCATCATTGAAGGAAGTCAGGACAGGAACTCAAGCAGGGCTGGAACCTGGAGACAGGAGCTGATGAGAGACTATGGAGGGGTGCTGCTTACTGGCTTGCTCCCCATAGCTTACTCAGCCTGCTTTATTATAGATCCCAGGATCACCAGCCCAGGGGTGGCCTACAATGGGCTGGGAGCTGGGCCCTCCCCCTTTAATCGCTAACTAAGAAAATGCCTTACAGGCTCGCCTACAACCTCATCTTACCAAGGTGTGTTCTCAGTTCAAGTTCCCTCCTTTCAAATAATCATAGCTTGTGTCAAGTTGATATAAAACTATCTAGCACACCAACCTTTAATATGGTTCTTGTAGTTGTAATCATAATCATTTTTTAATCTCTAACTTTCCTCAGTTATCAAGATAGTCATGCATTTGTGTACAGTGATTACTACATAAAAATGCCAATAACCCTGGTGGTGGTTTGAATAGGAATGCCCACATAGACTCATGTGTGTGAATGCTTGGCCCTATTTGGAGGTGTGGCCTTGTTGGAGTAGGTGTGGCCTTGTTGGAGAAGTGTGTCACTGTGGAGGTGGGCGTGGAGGTCTCCTATGCATAAGCTACTCCCAGTGTGGTACACTGTCTCCTTCTGCTGCCTGTGGATCAAGATGCAGCACTCTCAGCTCCTTCTCCAGCACCACGTCTGCCTGCATGCTGCCTTGTCCCGCCATGATGACAATGGACAAGTCTCTGACACTGTAAGCCAGCTCCAATGAAATGTTTCCCTTTATAAGAGTTGTCGTGGTCATGATGTCTCTTCACAGCAATAGGAACCCTAAGACACCCCTGTGCGATGATGGTTCTTCATTGTCAGCTTGCTGGTGGTATAACTCCTCTGAGCCAAGCAACCACCATCTTGAGGATTTCAGTTGCACTTTCTTGCAAAAGGATCATTCCAGCTGGGCTTGTTGACTGTTTATGTCCACTCAGGGAGGAGTTGAGGGGACCACAAGACCCTCACCTGAGTATCAGTCCCTCCTGCTCCTTACCACCTATTGAATGAGACTCTGTTTTACCTGCATGTGGCCTTGGAGAGGGCTTGGAGTCTACAGGCCAGGGAAGAGTAGGGGATGGAGGCTATGCGGCTCTGGGGAAGCCTCATCCCTGTTGGTAAAGGCTTTCTGGTGTGGCCTTTTGTAGGAGGAGCACCACATTTCTGTAGGCAACCCCTCAGCTGTGCTCTGTAAGAAAGCCCCAAAAAGTCATTGGTTCCTCAGAATAAACTTTGGTAGAATTTTGCCTTGTTTTACCTCTGGGACCGTAGGAGGAGGGGGAGACACTGCTTACATTTCCTCCTGGGAAGGAATTTTGGCAACAGCTGGATTTGGAATTACTGTGGAAACACCCCTGTGGGTGTGTCAGTGAGGGTGTTTTCAGAGTGGTTTGATGGAGGGAAGACCTAGCCAGATTGGGATGGCACCATGCCATGGACTGGGACCCCATACTGAATAAAAGGAGTGGAAGGAACATGGCATCCACCTGCCTCTGCTTCCCGACTGCTGACATGGTGGGAGCAGCTGCCTCATGCTGCCATGACTCCCCTGCTATGATAAACTGTACCCCCAAACTGAGATAAAGTACATCCATTATCTTTCCATTGCTCTTAGGCATTTATCATTTATCACAACAGTCAGAAAGAACTAATGCTGCCCCCCCCCCCACGCTTTCCGAAAGGGTCTCAATATACATTCCAGGCTGGCCTCATGGCCTCAACTTCCTGCCTCAGCCTTTGGAGAGCTGGAATTACAAGTGTCTGCCACCAGATCTAGCTGCTAATGTGCTGATTCTTGTCTAAAAGCTGGCAGAGATGGATGCTGGGCACAGCACACTCTCCTTCCTTCTTTCCTCTCATCCAGAATGCTCTGGAGGATCGTAGTGGATGCCAGAGTTGGATGCCTCATCTTCAGAACTAAGGAACAACCTTGGTGTTAATTCACCTGTCACTTGTGGGTTACCTTCCCTGTGTAGAAAGCACAGCCCTGGCAGTGAGTGTGTTGAGATGCATGTGCACACAGTCAATGCACACTTCCAGGAATGTTGTGTGAAACATAGGAGACACAAGTAAAAGCAGAGTTCTCCTCAGCCCACTGTGCTCCATGGAAGCTTTTTTATCTTTTGTTTTGAAACAGGCTCTCACTATGTAGCCCTGGCTGTCCCAGAATTGGCTCTGTAGACCAGGCTGGCCTCAAACTCACAGGGATCCTCCTTCATCTGTCTCCAGAGTGTTGGGATAAAGGTGTGCACCACTAGGCTCAGCTTCCATGGAACTTTTAACACAGCACAAAGCCAAGTCTTACTACTTACTGAGACCCTACTATGTGCTTGGATCTATATATTTATTTATTATATCATTTATTCATCAGGGCCAATTGGTGAGTGAATCAGTAAATTATATTATTCCCATTAAAAAAAAATTTTTTTTAGATAGGAACCAGCCTCCAAGGATTTTAGTGGCCAGTTCAAGTTCATAAGGTTGGTGAGTAGCAGGGGGCTTACAAACCAGACCTGCCTTTATCTTGGCTCAGGGGTACTCACCAGCACTGCAGGCTTCTGGGCCAGAAGGCCTTGTTGCTGACAGGATGGCGTTCTGCAGACCACTCCTCCTTCTGCATCCCTGACAGGCTTTTACATCAGACTGCTTCCTTGACTGATAGCCATGCCTGAGACAGACCTACAGAGCATGACAGAAACCTTTGTGATTTCCCCCAGTAAGATGTTGGAGTTGTTACTGCAGCATAACTTGGAAGATTCTTTCTTTGTTAGTTTTCGAGTATTTTTAAAATTAATTTGTTTTAAGTTAGCACACAAAGTAATAGGTGTCACTGTGGCATTTCCATGTATACTTTATTCTAATTTGTCTCCCTCCCTCAATACCTTCCCTGGCTCCCTGGCACTTTGCTGGTCCTCTGGTTCCAACATTTAACCCCTTTGTGTCTGTTTCCTGTCACACATATTCCATTATTCCCTCTCCATCCCTCTTTTACCCTTTCATGTTTTCCTTTCTCATTTCATCAACATGCACACACACACACACACACACACACACACACACACACACACACACACACACACGCACACACACACGCACACACACACGCACACACGCGCACACACACACACACACGCGCACACACACACATGCTCGCACACAAATTAATTTAAATCTAGGTTCTAGATTTAATTTTAATCTAGGTTCTGCATATGAGGGAAACTATTTGTCTTTCTGAGTCTGGCCATTTGTTTAATATGATTTCCTGTTCAACCCATTTTCCTGCAAATGATTTCTTTATGGCTAAATAAAATTCCATTATTCACACACACACACACACACACACACACACACACACACACACACACCACATTTTCATTATCCATTCTATTGATATCTAGACTAGTTCCACTTCTTAGCTATTGTGACTAGAGCAGCAGTGAGCATGGTTATGCAGGTGTCATAATGGTGGGACTTAGAGTCTTTGGGTGTGTGCCCAGCAGTGATATAGCTGGGTCACATGGCAGTTCCAGTTTTAGTGTTTTGAGAAACTTCCACATTGGCTCCCCTAGTGACCGTACCAGTTTACACTCCTACCAAAGAAGGAGTATATGCGGGTTACTCTCTCCCAGCATCCTTTGCCAGTATTTGTTGCCATTTGTTTCCTTGATGGCCATTTTGTCAGGAATGAGATGAGAACTCAAGGTACTTTCAATTTGCATTTCCCTATACGAACATTTTCAAAAATATTGGTTGGCCATTTATATTTCTTCTTTTGAGATCTAGACAGTTCTTAGTTCATTAACTTGTTCATAGATAAGCAGCTTTGGATTTTTGTTGTCCATTGTTTTTGAATTCTTTATGTGCCCTAGATATAAATCTTCTATTTGATGTATAGCTAATAATGACTTTTTTCCTATTCTGTAGGCTACCTCTTCACTTGATTACTTCATTTACTGTGTTGAAGCTTTTTAATTTCGTATAATCCTATCAGTCATGGTATTATTTCCAGTGCTACTAGATTATTGTTCAGACCCTTGCTTGTGCCTATACACTGAAGTGTACTGCCTATAATTTCCTTTAACAGTTCGAAGTTCCAAGTCTTAGGTTAAAATTTTTGATCCTCCAAACTGATTTTTATGCAAGGTGAGAGATATGGATCTAGTTTTGTTCTTTTGCATGTGGATTCCAGTAATCTCCTGCACTATTTGTTGAAGAGGCTTTTTTATCCTTTGTATGTTTTTGATACTGATATAAAAAATATAGTGGCTATAGCTGTGAAGGCTTATTTAGAGTCCTTTATTCTATTCCATTGATCTATATGTCTATTGTGAGCCTGGCAGATCTTGAATTCCAAATCTTAATGACCTGTAGACCAATCAAACACCTGGTGCATGGTAGTGCTTGGCTATTCATGGCAGTAGGAAGTTGATGCAGAACGTGAGGAAGCAGAGGGTTATATTCCAAATTCTCTTCTCTTTATTGATAATCTGATAAAACAGGCAGACAAAAGCCCATGATGTAAAACTATTTGTTTTTCTAACCAGGAAAATAATTACGACCTAACTTCTTTACTGACACATTCTTCTGAAGTCTTTTGTACTACGGCCCTGTGGCCTAAGGAAGATCCTGTGAGGATGTGGCTTTGCTTGCAAAGGCAGATTGAATTTCTTTCTGGCTCAGCTCATGCCTATCTGTCACCCAATTATCATCAATAAATATTTAAACATCAGGCCAGCAGCCCCAGAATGGCGCCCTGGCTGTTAGGCCTTTCTGAGTCCCAGATGATCGTTATTAATTCACTGACTGCTGTTGTAAGCTGGCTAAGAGACCAGGCAGCAAATCCATGTGCATTTCCTCCATTGGAAGATGCTGCAGACTTGATTTTGCTTTATTCCAAGATGATATGAGAGGCAATTTGCTTCAAACCAGGTACTCTTTAGTTTCTTGCCCAAATATTAAACAAAAATGAGGCAGGTTAGAGGAGCCATCCTGCAGTGTGTTATTCTGAATGAACTGGAGGTTCATAGGGTCATCCTGTGAGCTAATGTGAATTGGCAAGCAAAATGCTTTCCAATGAGATGAATTATGTGCTCAGAGTTACCTGCTTTTTTTTTTTTTTTTTTTTTTTTTTTTTTTTTTTTTTTTAAAAAGCCTGAGTTAGAGAGGTTGGAGTAGATAAAAATGAAATAACCCATTATCAAATAATCAATGAAAAAGCTACATTACTGCAATGTTTCTGAATCAATATACAAGTTACGTTTGAGATAGATGAATTATTCCTGGGTAGTTCAGAGCAGAACAAAGCCCACTTCCAGCCGCTTCCTCCAGAGCACCATGTGTAGAAGCAGAGAAAGAAGTTTTTAACTCAGCAGGGACAAAACCAAACAGCCATCTGCTTAATAGCCTGGTCAAAGCAGGGCCCTGCGGACTATGCCAGGGAACTTGGTTTCATGAACACTGATCTGGAGGCACAAGCAGGGGACGTTTCAGGACTGTGTGTGAATAGAGTCCTGGGGGAAGGGGTAACCAACCTCATGATGCAGGGGCAGGAGGATACATCTGCAGACTTTTGGATAGTTCCTACTATAATTTGAATTGCTATACTCTTTGACCTTGAGGCCCAATATCAAGAATTTATCCTACAGATGTAGTTAGACTTTGGAGGGTATAAAGATAGTTTTATGGGTGGTGGTGGCACATGCCTTTAATCCTAGCACTCGGGAGGCAGAGATCTCTGTGAGTTCGAGGTCAGCCTGGACTACAGAGTGAGTTCCAGGAAAGGCGCAAAGCTACACAGAGAAACCCTGTCTTCAAAAACCAAAACCAAACCAAACCAAACCAAAACAAACCAAACCAAAACAAAACAAAAAACAAAAGATAGTTTTATGAGGGTGTTTCTTGTTTGTGGTAAAGATATAAACATAACTTGAAAATAGCCATCAAAATGGGAATGCCAAGGTCAATTGTAATATGTCAATATTGTTGAATATTGTCAAACATTAAAAATGAGATAAATGCATATGTGCCAATATTAGGACTTGTGAAAGTTATTAAGTTGCTCATTGAATATCTTATTTGTAAAGTATAGATAATGGCATTCAATAACCATTTGATGAGTGCAAAATGTATACTAAATTTTATAAAAGGAACTGAAAACCTACTATATAGAGCCAAGATTAGAACTCCAGCTCTTAGGGAGGGCTAGAGAGATGAAGGAGAATGGAAAACAGCCTAAACACAATACTCTATCAGGTTGTCTGTTATCACCTTCACACGATCATCTTTAGCCCCCACAGTCTAGAGAATCTGGTCAGTTTCAGGGACTTCCTGAAGCTATTCTGAGTTGTTTACGTCCCTACTTAAGGAGCTTCCCTGCAGGATGGAACACTTCAGTCTTGGAGGAAATGATTACACAGTGGCTCTTTGCCCAGAAGTGCCATTTGTCATCCTTTCCCATGCCACAAGCCAGTGAGTCAGATGACCAAACAGGGATTTGGGAAAAGTTTAATCTTCTAATGGGAGTGTGTCCATGAAAACTCAGCAAGAAGTATGTGGTAAGACAGATAGCAAGTATTTCGAACAGTGATGCAGTATAGCCCACCACTACACACAAAATCAATGGTAAGTTCTCTGAAGTAGACTCTGGGTTTTCTACTGCCATTTAGCTCAATATTTAGAATGAACTTCCTGTAACCCCAGCATCTTCTTTCCAAAGTAGTAACTTGCTTCTCTTTTTTAAGTTTCACTCAAAACCAGAAGTTAGCAAAGTGTGTTAAGGGAACCCTAGTAGAACCCTGAAGCATTATGCCCAGTGGGGCTGTGAGTTCAGTCTCACCAATTAGAACATGAAGATGGATGTCTTAGTTAGTGTTTCTATTACTGTGAAAAGACACCATGACCATGGCAACTCCTATAAAGAAAACATTTAATTGGGGCTGGCTTACAGTTTTAGAGGTTTAGTCCATTATCATCATGAAAGGAAACATGGCAGCATGTAGGCAGACATGGTACTGGAGAAGGAGCTGAGAGTTCTAGATCTTGATCTTCAGGGAGCAGGAGACGACTGTGTACCACACTGGTGTAGCCTGAGCATATGAGACCTCAAAGTGTGGCCCCACAGTAACATACCTTCTCCAACAAGGCCACATCTAATAGTGCTACTCTCTATATGTCAAGCAATCAAGCACATGAGTCTATGAGGACCATACCTATTCAAAACACCACATTTCTACTTCCTGGCCTCCATAGGCTTGTAGCCATACCATAATGCAAAATGCATTTAGTCCATCTTCAAAAGTTCCAATAGTTTATTATAGTCTCAACAATGTTTAAAAGTGAGATTCATGCAGTCTCTTAACTGTAATCCCCTGTAAAATAAAAATAAAGAAAAGGTCACATGCTTCTAACATATAATGGCACAGGATATACATTACCATTCTAAAAGGGAGGATAGTGAGGAAATACTGGACCAAAGCAAGACTTAAAAACAGCTGGGCAAACTCCAAACTCTTCATCTCCATGTCTGATGTCAAAACGCTCTTCAGATCTCCAACTCCTTTTAGCTTTGTTGACTGCAACATACTTCTTTCTCTTAGGCTGGTTCCATTTCCTGTTACCAGCTTTCCTTGGCAGACATCCCACAGCTCTGGCATCTCTAACATCTTAGGAGTCTCCAAAGGAAATCTAGACTTCAACTTCACAGCTTCACACAATGGCCTCTCTGGGCCTCCATGCAGGGTCATCCCTGCCACACATCTGGCCTTAGTGGCTTTCCTTAGTCATGGGTTCCATAATCCCTTTCTTCTATCCTTGATTCTAAAGCCAGAACCATGTGACTGAAGCTGCCAAGTTCTGCTGCTTGCTGGGGCTGGAACATGGTCTCCTTGTTCTATTACACCTTCATTAGCTTTCTGGTTTTGATGGTCTCCTTTACTGCCTAAGCTTGTCCTGGAACTTGCTCTGTAGACCAGGCTGGCCTTGAATGCAGAGATCCGCCTGCCTCTGCCTCCCAAGTGCTGGGATTAAAGGTGTACACCACCATGCCTGAACCTAAGCTGTTCTTTAATTTCTTTTCACAAATTGGAAGCTTAGCTGAGTGAGGTCTTTCCCTGAGATCACTCCATTCCATGTTGTAGTGCCTTTTTCTCCTCAATCTGTAAGTGAACAACAACAAGCCAACTCCAGGCAGATGCAGAAGGGCCTTTAAGCACAGGCAACTGTGGGAACTACAGTGCTTCGAAGGGCCCAGCTGGGTCAGACAGTCACACGTATGCACACTATTAGCTCAACCCCCCTTGTCGTTTCTGTTCCTATGAATGAAGACATTTCGTCTTCGGAAAGCTGCTATGTTACAAAGCAAACATGCTTTATGTATCTATCTGGCCAGCCTGAGAACTTAGTCCTGAGGAGGCCAGGGGCCATGGGCTAGGGGAAAGCTAGGTTAACAGAGTGTGAAGGGAATGAGATTAACATTCCCCAGGTCACGACTGTGACTGGCACAGATCTAGAGAGGAAGCTTAGGTCATTGAGGATTTTAGCTGGCATCATGTTGGTTCATGGTAAAAAACAGAATAATGGCTGACTCTGAGCTTTACAGTTGATAACATCTCTCTGTCTCTGTCTCTCTCTCTCTTGGCTAAGTGCATCAGCCACCACAATGCTCTTAGGCAGTAGGGGAGAGAGCAGGGTTTCCTTCTTTCTAATCTCAGCAGGAAGATTCCCATCTCAAGTGAGATGTACAGATTCAGCTTTCTCTTTCTCAACATTTATCATTTAGAGATATAACCACAAACCCCTGTATCATATCATCCTATCTCATTAAGAGCTTTTATGAAGAGTGAGTATTGTATTTTACATTCCCTTTAAACATGTATTTATTGGACCACTTGGTTTTTCTCTTTTGATTTAATGACAGGGCCTTATATTAGTAGATTATTTTTTGTGGGGGAATGCATGTGTGTATGCAATGTGGGTGTATGCATATATAGTGTTCATGTGTATGTAAGTGCATATGAAGGATAAAGTTTGAACCTGGGTTTTTTCCTCAGCCACTCTCCATCTTATTTTTTGAGCCTGGGTCTCTTATTCTACTTGGAGCTCATTGATCAAGTTAGACTGGCCAACGGACTCCAGGGATCCATCTGTCTCTGCCTCGCTAGCAGAATTATGGGTGCATGCCATAGTTCCCATCATTTTATTTGGGTTAGAAGGAGCCAAACCCACAGTCTCATGATTGTATATCAAGCACATTACTGACTGAACCACCTCCCTTGCCTCCAGATTTCTTAATATTGAATTAGTTTACATTTTGGAGTAAAGCTTCCCTATTATAGTCTTCCTGTAAAATATATTGATGGGTCTCCTGTGCAAAATTTTATCAGCTTTTATTTTTTTTAATAATTGAAAAGTTTCACTTCTTCCACCCTGATCTGGAGCAGGTGACATTGTAGACATCATGTCCTTGAATTTAAAAGAATTCACATAGATGGATCCATCTAAGACTGGTGTCTGCTCTAGGGCATCGATTTGCAACTTTTCCAATTTCTGTTAGAGTTATTGGTTAGTTACTTCTCCATGGCTTGTTTGAACTTTTTAGTTAGTGGGTATTGGAGATGGCTCAGTTGGTAGAGTACCTGCTGCACCCGCAGGAGGACCCTAGTTGGTACTCATGACTCACATTTGAGAACAAGTCTGGTTCTCATGGTGACATGAATTTGTAATCCCAGCCCTGGAGAGAGATGGATCCCTGGTCTTCATTGGCCAGGCAGTCCAGCCTGATTGGTGAGTTTCAGGCCAAGTGAGAAGTCTTGACTCAAAAAACAAGATGGTCAATCCCTGAGGAGTGATGCTGTGGTTGATATCTCTTGGATTACACACAGGATTATACACAGGATCACACACACACACAATTACACACACACACACACACACACACACACACACACACATTTTTGCTTAGTGTACAAAATTAGTTCCATCATGACATTTTTGAGTATATGTGTGTATATTATATTTTTTATACTTACTCTCCATTGTTGCCCCTTCACTCTTCACCCCTTTTGTGTATGAATGAGAAGACATAGAATATTTGTCTTCTTTCCCCCCAGCACACTTTCTTGTTCTTCTCTGCTCCCTCTGCTGAGACCCCCCCTTCCTTTCATGTAGTCCCTCCTTCTTACTTCCATGACATACATGTATTTGTAAGATATAGTTTCTGCATATGAAAGGGAAAGTGATTGTCTTTCTCAGTGGCTTCTTTCCCTTAAATTACTTGAATTTACCTAGAACTCTGTGGTGATGTATTGTGTCCCCCAATATATTGTGTACCCTAATAAAGCTTATCTGAGGATCAGAGGAAAAAGCCAGCCACTATATTAAACATAGAAGTCAGGCAGTGGTAGCACACACCCTTAATTCTAGCATTCAGGAAGCAGAGATCCATCCAGATCTCTGTGAGTTCAAGGCCACACTGGAAACAGAGCCAGGCATGGTGGCACATGCCTTAAATTCCAATACTTGTTAACCATAAAGGTCTGATGTGGTGATATTGTGTTCCCCCAAATATTGTGCACCCTAATAAACTTATCTGGGGTCAGAGAACAGAACAGCCACTAGCTACAGAGGCTAGAAAATGGTGGCATTCACACCTTTAATCCTAGCACTCCAGAGGCAGAAACCTGTCTGGATCTCTGTGAGTTTAAGGCCACACTGGAAACAGCCAGGCATAGTGACACATGCCTTTAATCCCAGGAAGTGATGGCAGGAGGCAGAAAGGTATTTAAGGTGTGAGGACAAGGAACTAGAGCTGGTTAAGCTTTTAGGCTTCTAGCAGCACTTCAGCTGAGATTCATTTTGGATAAGGAATCAGAGGCTTCCAGTTTAAGGAAACAGGATCAGCTGAGGAATTGGCAAGGTGAGGTGGCTGTGGCTTGTTCTGCTTCTCTGATCTTCCAGCATTCACCCCAATACCTGGCTTCAGGTTTGTTTTTATTAATAAGAACTTTTAAGATTCATGATACATCTGGCGCCCAATGTGGGGTGCCATTTGTAGCTGGAGTTTTCTTCAGTCCTACCTGGGCCATGGTCAGAACAAATCTCTCTCACATGTCAGTCCCACAGCTACTCAGACCCAACCGAGCAAACCCACAGAGACTTATATTGCTTACAAACTGTATGGCTGTGGTAGGCTTCTGGTTATCTACTTCTTCTATCTTAAATTAACCCATTTCTATAAATCTATACTTTGCCACATGGCTCATGGCTTACCAGTATCTTACATGTTGGTACTCATGGCAGCATCTAGCAACATCTCTTGACTCAGCCTTTCCCAGAATTCTCTTCTCTGCTTGTCCTGCCTATACTTCCTGCCTGGCTACTGGCCAATCAGCATTTTATTTATACAGAGCGATATCCACAGACAGACAGGAAGTGATAGAGCTGAGCATAAAGAGGAAGTGATGCAGCTGGGTGGAGAGAGGAAGTCGGATGGCAGGAATAGAAAGGCATATAGGCCTGGGTGTACAGGAAGTAGATCTCTTTGGAGGCTGAGGGTTGGTAAGGTGAAGTTGGCTGTGGCTTGTCATATTCCTCTGATCTCTCAGCCCCAATATCTGGCTCTGTTATTTTTATTTTTATTTTTTATTAATAAGACTTTAGCAATTTGTCTTATAGAACTCTATATCATCTTCTCTGGTTATTATTGTTTTGTATACTATTCCTTTTAATGCTGTGTAATATGCCATCCTGCAGCTATGTTATGTTTCTTGCAGCCAGTTTTTATTTTACTAGGCACCTTGAGTGGCTGTTGATGGATAAATAAAGCCAGACTTTTCTTCTTGGGTTCTCTTACCAACTCTGCCCTGGCAATCTTGTCTAGGAGTCTTGCCGGTCATTTAATACACTGGAACTCTGGGGAGTTGAGTTGATCTCTCTGTGCTTTAAGTTTTCCCTTCTGGAGAGGGGCTTTGCAATAGTAATTTCCTTCCCCAGTAAGAGGAAGGAACCCCCTCTCAGCGTGTCTGCTGAAAGGGGTCTGATGTAGAAATGAGTTGTGCAGTTGTTGAAACAGCTGGAGGAACCATCGCTCGAGTCCACTTCTCAGAGCTGCTTTCTTTCCCAGAACTGACTTTCAGGACAACTACTGCCTCTGAAGCCACCATCGGGGAGAGGTCGGGTCAAGAACATGCAGCAGAAATCTTTTGTCATGACTTCTGCTTCAAGTGCCCAGGAAGCAGGAGAGAGGCTGCTGTCCCGAGAACCCCATCTTTCCATGCTTCCAAGAATGAAAGCGCTAACAGGACAAGCAGTGGCCTCTACCTCTCCCACCTTCCCAAGCCTATAAAATGCTTTTGATGGGTGAAACCCAGCTTGCTTGCAAAATCTCCCCTCCATAGGCACCTGGCATACATGGTTATTAGCTTTCCAGAATAGGGGATGTGTGAGCCAATCCACAGGGCTATAATACCTTTTATGATATCGTCATGAGGCCTATATAAAATAATTTGTGGGTGTGTGTTAAAGAGTAAGATGTCAGTGCAATTTATTGTTGAATTCACAGAGCAAATCATGTGCTAGGATTTATATCCTGGGCATGTGTTATTCATAATATTTCTTCACTGTTCTCAAAAGATTTCCAGTATTGAAAAAACAATTGTCTAACAACAACAACAACAACAACACAAGAATGTGATGAGAAGGTAAGGGCTCAAGTCCCATTGGCAGAATTTGTTAGCTGATTGGACAGTCATTCCTTAACAAGTACATTTACTGACATAATTCATGCCTGGGGCTCAGTGCTGGGATGCAGAGGTAGACCAGATGGATGTCATCCTTACTTGGCTGTGTAGGATGTGGGGAACAAGAGTAGAAATGGAGAGATGCTATAAGAGACAGTATCACAGAGCAGGGGACATTTGAAGGGTCTTTCAGGATGAAGGCGAGTTTAGACAGAGAAGGAAAAATAGTCAAACACAGAATCATGTGAGGCCAGATTTATGAAATTTCTTCAGCATCAGCTCAGGGGAAGCATTTCCCAAAGTGTGTTCCTCAGCACTCTTATTCCCAGAATGTTCTTGGAGAGACAGCTCCAGAGTGTGATGCCATTTGGAGAACAAGGGTAGTGAGTGAGCAACATTAAAATGCCAAAAACCTTAAAGCGAAATGTTGACTTTAAGTCTACTATTTTCTGACCATCAGATGCCTTTGGCAAGGTATTTATTACCATAGAAGACACTATAGAAAGGACAGTCCCTAAAGAGTCAACCAATATATTCCATGGAGTGAAAATGAGGCCAGAGAGGGCCAGGGACAGAGACTACGTCTTTCCCTACACTTTGAGTCCTCAGTAGTGAACCTGGCACACAGTAATGGGCAGGGAATATTCAGAATGCAAAATGATAAAGCCATTAGTGAGTGCTAGAAGAGAATGCAGACATCTCTATTCTCAGGCTTAGAGTTTCATTAATATAACCTCAGCTGTTTTTGCAAAGACACGGGAGGGACTCTTCCCATGGGAGCCTCTTCTTGTTGATCTGTTTGCCAGATGAGGGTGTGTGCAGTATTTCAGTTATTATGTACAGTAATAAATTATCATTGCCTGTGTAACATTCTTATGTAGCTGGGCATTCTGTACTTTTTCAGCTAACTTTGACAGTAGTCCTCTTAGGGAACAACAGCAGATCTTTCTTCTTGCTACTGCTACTCACCAATTACCCCAAATAACAAAAAACAAAAAACAACAACAAAAAAAACCAAAACCAAAAAAAATACAGACTTGTATTTTACTTTCTGACAACCACAGAGCCACTTCTTCTAACTGGCTCTGAGACGTTAAACCTATTATGCATAACTTCATTTCAGAGGGGAAGCTTCTGTGTCAACAAGAAGGCCACGTGACATTTATCTCATCAGCTTGGACCCTACTGCTTGGAAGGGCACACCAAGTCAGGGTGGCCTTGCCTGGGAGACAGCTGGGGAAAGATCATAGTATGTCTGATGGGACTGAGGGATAAATGCCTAAGATACCAGGCAACCTGAACTTTACAAAAGGGCAGACACTTGCTATCACGCACCGTATATCAGAGCCATGCTTCCCAAAGTTTCTTGGTATAGCCACATAATTCCTGGCGCTTCCATTAGGTGATTCTCAACTAGACTTGAGTAGAGATCGTCGACTGTAATACTCTTGAACCTTCCTGTCTCTGCCCACCTTTGTCCTGCCTCATAATAACTCACTGAGCCCTCAGAGACCATCCAGTATCACTTGGCCAAAGGGTCCTGATTGTAAGACAATTGAATAATTAAAAAGTTCAGTTAGAAAGACCCCCCCCCCCATTCTTTATGCTGTTGATTGTTTAGGCTGTTCACTGGCTTCCGGTTATAGCTCTGGTATAAATTAGGCAGGATCTTGTAAATGCAAATGTAAAGTCCACTATGGCTTTCTACGGCTTTTTGCATTGCATTTTTCTGTGTGGGTTATTTCCTGTGAGGCAGTGGGATGAATTTGCTTCCACAGAGAAGGCGATGGCTCCTTTAAAGTATCGATTAACTGCATGCCTGAGTTTGCTCATTTTTTTTTTTCAAACACTAAAAAAATATTCATACTGTGCTCTGGGAGCCATCTGCAAGGCACAGGTGGAACAGATAAAGGGTCTCCAGGATTTGGGAGCTGACCAGTTAAACAAACATTTGCAATTCATCACAGTAAGTCAATAGCAGTAACATTTGGGTAGGCGTGCTCAGATTGGGGCTCAGCCTTCAGCTCCACCTGAGGGAGGTGGGTCTGGAAGAGCCGCCCAAAGAAGGTTCATAAGCTGAAGTCTGAAAATAAATAGGCCTTTTCTGAGTATGGAGGGGTAGGATGCAAAAACAAGTGTAATTTGTATTTCAGTGAATGTCCTCCACAGGCTGAAGAGGATTTATTGGGAGGTAGAAAGAAAACACCACGTGTCCTTTATTTTCTGATGTAAAAAGAACCATCACTAATATTTAGTATGTGACTTACATTTGAGTATGTATTGTTTCTCAGCAAGATGACTCCCAACTTATGACAGCTTGATGTGGAGTGTTTGAATTTCTAAAGGTACAGACGCCATAGACGATCTGATCTTCCCCAGATTGGTGACAGCACTTCCGGGTCAGCCGCCATATCACAGGGAGAGATGCTGACGTTCGGATGGTCCACAGGCGAGGCCTATACAACAACAGAGTACTTTCAACTCCCAGAGGGTTCACTGGGACGGAACCCCACCACAGGCCAAGACACATCTGTGTCTCTGGCAGGTTGTGTGCTTGAAAGTGCTCGACTAAGAGAGAGCTGGCACAATCAACCAAAACTGGCTACCACTGCTGGCAAAATTAGAGGTTCAGTTTCTGGCCCCCAGTCAGGCTTTGGCAGTGTCAAGGATAATGCTGTGTGTGTGTTCATATATGTGTGTATGTGTGTGTTTGTGTGTGCATATGTGTATATGTGAGTGTGTGTGTGTGTGTGCATATGTGTGTGTATGAGTGTGTATATGTATGTGAATACATATGTGTGCCATATGTGTGTGTGTCTGTGTGTGTACTTGCCCATGCTAGAGTGAATGTGGAGGCCAGAGGCTGATGTCAGACATCATGATGTCCCTGTCTTGTTTTTTAAAAATGTATTTTTTTTGTGACAATTTTGTACATGAATATCATGTATTCTGGTCAGTTTCACCCTCTCATTATCCCCTCCCACTCTCCTCCCACTGAATCCTTTTTTCCTAACAGGTCTCTACGTCATGTGTTGTTGTTTTTTTTTTTTTAATATGTTCTCTTAATTTTGATGCAGAGTCTCTCACTGAACTTAGAGCTCATTAATTTGGCTAGTCTGCCTAGCCTGCAAGCTCCAGAGATCTTCGTGTCTCTGCCTTCCCAGCACTGGGATTAAAAGAGAAGTGGGTTGGGACTAGAGAGATGACTCAGTGGTTAAAAGCACGGGCTGCTTTGACAGAGCGGACCCGGTTCAATTCCCAGCACCCACAGGGCAGCTCATGATCATGAGGACTGTGGTTCTAGCGCCCTCTACTGGCCCCTGTACACAGCACATAGACATACATGCAGACAAAGTATCCATACAGATAAAAATTAAAAACAATGATAATAAAAAAGAATCAGTGACATTACTTTTAGTGTGTGATTAGTTCAATTTAATGTATTCCAAATGTCTAGTCAAGATAAAACATTACTAGACAACTTTTTCCTTTTGTGGTGCTGGGGATCAAAGCTAGAGCCCCACTTGTACTAGGCAAGTACTCTACCACTGAGCTTCCTCCTAACCCCATCATATCATGAAAGATTATTAAAAGAGAATCTTTGTGAGAAATGTTTGAAATCCTGTATGTTTTATCTGACACATAGCGTAATCCTGATTTGAAATAGCCAGATTTCATGTGCTCAGTGGCCACCTGTGGCTAGTACGCAGCCACTGTGAGGACCCAGCAATGTCAGACTCTTCCTGACTCAGATCTGCCTGAGGAGGCTACTAAGACAAGGAAGTGGAAAAACAGGCACTCAAATGCCACCCAGGGAAGGCTTTGTGATTCTAGTCAGTCCAGAAATGTCTTAGTTAACGGGACCCCCCTTCAGCCAGTAGCTTAGACTGTCCTGTTTAAGCAGAGAATGGAAGTTGGAGGCTCATCTTAGCAGAGGTAGAGACTGTTCCTATTCAACAGTCTGTCACCACTGACACCCCCACCCACCCACCCATAAAGTGCTGGAACTGGCTGACTGGGGGATCCTTTGCTCTTAAATTAAAACTGATTTATCACCCTCAGCTGTAGATGCTCACCTCCACTGAACCTTCCCTAAGACTGCAGTAAATGTCACTTCAAAGGCCTGGAACCGGTTTTCAACTTTGAGGGGGAACGTACTAATCTTCCAACAGCCCCCTTCAAACAAAGCGGTACTAGTTAATGGTGCTGGCAGTGGGCTGAGGGCTTGAAGAAGCTTTGAGTTTTACCTGATGAGAAGGCAGTAAGCTAATCAATCAAGCAGTGAACATCACGGGTCATTTGCAAGGCCAAACCTGGGCTCTGCAATTATGATATTGATGTTGTGCTCTTGGGTCCATTAGACACCCAGACTTTACAGTTCTTTCAGAGATGTCAATTTTTTTCTTTTTGGAGGAACTTGGACTATTTGTCTGGAAAAGAAATGTTGTGTGGAGGACACTAGAGGTCACCCTTATGTATTTGAGGTCACTATATGATCAAATTAGGGCAGACTTAGGACACATCTTTAGCTTTAATAGAAAAAAAAAGACTTTTAAAATGAGACCACCATGACGTCATTCATAAGGCATAAACATCAGATTGTCTCCCCAAGGAAGTAGTCACTAACTGCTTTAGATCAAGCGCTATGACTTATGGTACTCACTTGAATACATGATATTTGTAGATGAAGAAGCTGGAGCCCCAAGAGTGCAGTAGGTACTTTTGACACAGATCCCAGACTCCAGACATGTTCAAGGGTAGATTCATCTTAGGAGCCGTCAGTCATTTTGACAAACTCTTTTTTTTGTTTGTTGTGTGATAAAATTATTACAGACTTTGGTATGGGCATTCAGCTGATCTGGCCACAAAGACATTAGGCAAAGTGACTAATATTTTCACACTTCTTTTGAGGAGATAAGTCCTTCCCCACTCCTCACTTGGAAGTCTCAGCCACAGGAGCTGTCGCCCCCAGACATCTAAAGGAGGGCATGATGAGGCTCGATTGTCTGCCATCTGGTCCCCCAAAGGTCTCACCTGAAGTCTTCCCAGGCTAAGGGCTGGGAAGCTCAGTTTTCAAGCAATGAGCTAGGGTTTGGGGTTTTGCAGTGATGCAAGTATATACTGGTTAATTGCATGCCCTTATTTTTAAATTGCCAATAATAACAATAATAATGATCATTGGGAACTGTGCCAGGCTTTTGGCATATATTATCCTTGTTTAATTTCTATAACAGCTCTACAATGTAGGAATTGTTGCTGTCTACATGATAATATAAAGAAACCAAGACTTAAAGTGCTCAGTAATGTGCATAAAGTCATGCTGATGGGGTGGAGCTGAAAATTGGTCTTCCTCCACTTCATGGGAAATCCTGCTGCCATGTTCAAAAATGAAGAACTTTCACCTTTTCTCTTTTCTTTTTTGACAGTCTTACCACGTAGCCCAGGCTGCCTCTTGTGAAGCCTTCTTCCTGCCCAAGCATCCCTAGTGCTAAAAGAACAGGCATAGAACCCTGATGGCTAACTAAATAATAATTTTTAGGTATCACCTGTGTGGTGGTCTGAATGAAAATGACCCCCATAATTTGAATGCTTGGTCCTTAGGGAGTGGCACTGCTTGGGAGGGTCAGGAGGTGTGGCCTTGTTGGAGGAAGTGTGTCACTGGGGTTGAGCTTTGAGTTTCAAGGACTCAAGCCAGGCCCAGTGTCTTTCTCTTTTCCTGCTGCCTGCTGATCTAGATGTAGCTACCAGGTCTGCTTGTGTGCCATCAGGCTCCCTGCCATTATCTTGGATGACAATGGACTAAATGTCTGAAACTGTAAGCAAGGCCCAATTAAATGCTTTCTTTTATAATAGTTGCCACGGTCATAGTGTCTCTTCATAGCAATAGGACACCAACTAAGACAATTTGTCTCTGATTTATGATGGTTCCATTTACAATTTCTCACCTTTAAAAAGCTGTGCCAGTAGGGCACAGTGGAACACATCTTTAACCAGAGCACTTGAGAATCAGGAAACCTCCATGGTTTTTGAGGCCAGCTTGGTCTACACAGAGAGTTCTGGTCATCCAGGGCTACACAGCGGGAACTTGTCTCAAGAGAAAATGAATAAAATAGGAGAAGGTCATTTGGGGGCAGGTGAGGTGAGCTTTTGTAAATGACTGTGGTTCGGTTCCCAGCACCCACGTGGAGGTTCACAACCATCTGTAAACCATAGTCCTAGTTGTAATGCCCTGTTTGCAAGCATATGGTGCACTTAAGTGCAGAAAAATCAGAAAACACTCATACCCATAGAATAAATAAACCTTTTATAAGTCTGTCAAGTGGTATACTCTCAGCAGGAACTCTGCTTGGAATGTTGATACTGGGGTTGGGCAGCAGGGTTAAACTCAGCTTCTGGTAGCCACAAGGTCACAGGGCAAGGAACTGAGACTCCACAGTGTTCTGTGCCTGGCTAGCATGCTCTGCAGGTTATGGGCACTCAGTGAATTTCAACTTAATGACATTGTCAACCTCCAATGGGTGATTGGAATATAGCCCTAGCATACGTGGAGGAGCATCTGTGTATTAAGATAAATAACATATAATTGGCAATTAATTCCTTCTCCCCTCCTCTTTCCCCTCCTCTTTCCTCTTCATTTCTCCCTCTTTCAAGTGAGTCTTGAGCTCATGGGTTCAAATGACGTTCCTGTCTCAGCCTCTTGAGTAACTGAGATTCTATCACACTTGGCTGCCCCCCACCCTAAATTTTAAAGTGTAAAATTTAAAGAAAATTTAAATTTGTGGCTAGCATTTTTGTTGAGTGGCGTTGGTCTGGACAATTAAAAAAAAAGATTTATTTATTTATTGTATGAGTGCTCTATCGGCATGTACACCTTTATGCCAGAAGAGGGCAGCAGATCCCACTATAGATGGCTGTGAGCCACCATGTGGTTGCTGGGAACTGGACTCCGGACCTCTGGAAGAGGAGCCAGTGCTCTGAACCACTGAGCCATCTCTCCAGCCCCTGGCTTAAGACAATTTGTTCATTTCTTTGCTCCTCCCTTCACACAACCTGCCTTAGCCCTTAGTAAATGCTAGCAGTATCTAGACTCTGACAGTACAACTGTTATTGATAGGTTTTCTGTACCCCAATAATAGGTTTCTCCGCTGTTGCAGTAAGCCAGATCAGGACAAATTAAAAGGTAAAAGACCAGGTATATTTGAGCAAAGCACTCCCAGATGAGTCCTCCAGTCCCCAGAGATGAGGTTGGGGTGGAGGGCTCTCTGAAGGAGAGGCTTAAATACCCTGTGTATGGGGGTATGGAGTGGGGGCGCATGCGTGGGGGGTGGGGTGGGGTGATGACCGGTCCATCCGGGTTTGTGTCCCATCCTGGTAGGCGGGGTCCTGAGCAGCAATGAGGATCTGAACTCCCAGAGGCTTTTCTGAGAGGGTGGGGTTTGGAGGGAGAGCACTGGGGTGGATTTGGAGATTTCAGCCGAACATTTATCCCTTCAGATTCGTCTGCTCTTCTCAAGTGGCTTAATATCCTAGAAAGGCAGATGGGAACAAACTGTGAGAAATAGCTCCTCGGGTAGCTAATGGATCACAATCATTCAGTGTTAAAAAGTAAACGAGATTAGCTAGGGGAGACGCCAGTACAGGCACCTAACACTTGGGTACCATTCAGTCATACACACCGGACAGTATTTGCTGGGTGAATGAATGAATCTGGGGTTAGAGGAAGCTCTCCTGAGGAACGACTCTCGGAATTCTGAGGAATCAGGAGGAAGTCGTGTAAAAAGATGGGGACTTCTGCTGTGATCACAGGTCCTGCCACTGTACCGTGGCCGATCTTCCCTTGATAATGGGTCTCAGGCACACAGACATGCCCGGAGTTTTGGTTTGGGCAGTCATGGGAGCTGTGTTACTTGATGTACAGGGGAGTGCTGTCTTGGGAGCCAGGAAGCAGGGAGGACTCTTCCCCATCCCCTCTCCAGCCAGCACCACTAGGGCTTTGAGCCTCAGTTTCTCTCAAATGGAAACTGCTTCCTGTTCCTTTCCTCCTGGTCCTCAGGGTTTGCTTCTTCAGCATGGCTCTGTATTTCACAATCCCTTTGACAGAATTTTATTTTGTTGTTGTTTCTGCCTTGTCTAAATGAGACCTCCAGTCGGAAGAACGACTTTTAAATCTTTTGTGGCCCCGGAGCACAAAATGTTCCCAATTTCTTCCCCCTGAGCAGTTTCAATTTCAGTGACAAGTTACAATAGAGTACTTTTTATCCTCCGAAACAGAGCAATGGCTTGGAGAGGAGGTGAGGGAGGCCGCCTGGCTATGTCGTGGGTGGAATTCGTTGCCCTTTAGCCTAATGTAGGTGGCAGTGGCTGGAGCCAGGCCTGGCCAAGGATGGGAGGAATGTCTAGAATCTGCCTTTAGGTCCTTCTGCAGCCCCTGCAGAGCTGGTCTTGGATGCGCTTCCTTGGTTCTGTGCAGATCTGCTCCCAGGTGGTCAAGTTACCCAATGAGCCAGAAAGCAATAAAGCCATCGCGTCTCAGCAGGGGGTGATTTTTTTTTTTCAGGGCTCTGAGCCCGGGACTCTTGTCTGGATGGCTTCAGCACAAAGGGGCCCATCTCAAGTGAGCAACGAGTTCATTTTGGAATTGGGTACCATTTCCTGAGCTTTACCAGGTACTTATCAAATATTTGTCGTCAGGGACTAAGAATTTTCAGTGGGGAATATCAGGTTTTGGCACATTGCTACTGTGTACCCCACCGATGCTGGAAGTCAGGCCAGCAAGGTCTTAGAATGTGACTCTGTAAATATTCAGTGGCTTTGTTCTAGGAGAGTCCTGAAAACCTGGCAAGGCCTTTGGCAGACTGGATGTCTCTACAGCCTCACCCTGCTCTAGGCTTCAGTGACTCTGAAAAAGGCTAGTCAGGGACAGCTTTCTAAAGGGAGAAAGTGATCCTCAAGGTTTCTTGTCTGCCTCCTGTAACGATTGCTCCTTATAGCAGGGTCTCCTTGGAGCTGCTGACATTTGGGGTTAGCGAGGCTGCCTGTGTGTTGTAGGATATTTCACCACCAGGATTTCCATTCAATTGGTGGCACCAGGTGGCACATTCTCCAATAGCTTCTCAGGTGATTTAACTGTGTAGCTGGGCTGAGAACGCTGGTGTGCAAAACGTGTGGACTTTACAATGGACGCACCTAGCTTCTGTCTTGTGGGCCCCGTTTCTGAGACACCAAGGGATTTTAAAAGGGTCTCCTCCAAAAGCCAACAGTGAGCGAACACATGCCTGGCCAGGTCCATGTCTCTAAGACCTCTCCCCTCCCCATCCCTTTCAAATGAGGAATTTGGTATGGGACCTCACCCCTCAGTACTCAGGGTCACACAGGTCAGCTGAAGGTGACTTGAACAGCCTGCGTGCTGGCCATTCTTTTATTTATCGTGGTAATTTACTTCCCTTTGAAAGAGCCCTTGTGGATGAGGGGACAGTGCTTCGGCTGTGTTGATCTAGGGAGTAATAAATAGCTTTGGAAAGAATAGTGATGTCTGTGTCTGCTGTGAGCATGCTGGCCCAGGGCAAGGGGATCCTGTGAACACCTGGCCTGTGCCCAAGGCATAGCCCGCCCCCCCCCCTGCTTATCCCCACCACCATTTTATCAAACAGAAGTCAGTAGCCAGGGCATATTATTATAGAGCGAAGTGCTCATAGAAATAAATGCAAATAAATGTTCAATTATTTTCCCAGCACCCATACCCCACAAGGCTTATGAAATGTATAGAAACAGGGCAGTTGGATTCTAACTAGAAGTTCTGAGTGGATTCTTGGATGCTGCCTAAGAAATCCATTATGAACATTTCATTAGACAGGGTTTCTCAGCTGGGCCTGATCTTGCCTCCCAGAGGACACTTGGCAACACCTGGAGGTATTTTTAACTGTCACAACTAGAGAGGAGGCTCCTGCTGTCCTACCATTAGAAACTAGGGATGTTGCTAAATATTCCCAAATGCACAGGGCAGCCACTAGAACTAACAGGTCACCCAGTCTAAAAAGTCAGTAGAGTTGAGCTTAGGTACACAGCTGACTCTGGTCCATGACAGCCCTGGCTACATTGGGCACCCTGGCCAGGGGCTGATGGGATGATGACAGCCATGTTCAGAAGGCTGTGTCCTTAGCATGTACTACATGTGGCGTCCAGAGCGGGTACCTCACAGTGTTGTCTCATGGGATATTCAGCTTGCAGTCTTCTTGGGTGATGAGGATGAAGAAATGGTACCTCACACAAGTGACATTGTTCTGCTCAGACCACACAGCCCTAAGCACAGGAGTCCTTGTTTGTACTTCTGAAGGAGTCTAGCCACCTGTGCCTAAGACAATGTGGAAAGATGTAGTGGCCAAGCACCATGTCCCAAAGTTGTATTCTTCACCTCTTCTTTCAGGAAATTTGCTGTGGGAACAAGGCTCAGACCTTGTAACTTTTTCAGCCTTACCTCATTCAGGTTTTGTAGACAGTGAGCATGCCAGCACTCTTTCAGGGGTATCTGCAGTATTACCTCACCCAGGGGCTGGGAAGCTCATGTGGGTTTCTGAAATCCTAGGCTCACCATGGCTTACCCTGGATAATTCCAGATGTTTCTATCTGCATGATGGTGATGTCCCTTCTTGATAATGATGTGATAAGGGGATCACTGACCTGTTTTTGTCCCTCTACTTCCGCAACTCTTACCTTTGCTGGGCCTCAGTTTCTCATCCATAAATCAAGAGACTGAACTGCATGTCCTCAAATGTCCTCTCCAAACCTAAAATCTAGGAATAAAATTTGGACTCTAAAATTGTTTGGTCTCTTATAAGGTGTAGGCTCAGACATACCCTATAAAATAGATTCTTGTTAATACAGCTTGATGACAATAGGATAATCTACTTCTGGATAATAGAAGGAAAAAAAAGAATTATTGGAACGTTATCTCAGTCAACATCATGCCCTAGTGAGGCCTGGTGAGAAGTCACTGCCATTCTTTTTTTTTTTTTTTTTTTTTTTGATTTATTTATTTTATTATGTATACAGTATTCTGTCTATTCTGTCTGCATGTGTCCCTGCAGGCCAGAAGAGGGCACCAGATCTCATTACAAGTGGTTGTGAGCTGCCATGTGGTTGCTAGGAATTGAACTCAGGACCTCTGAACCTCTGGAAGAGCAGTTGGTGCTCTTAACCACTGAGCCATCTCTCCAGCTCCATTACTGCCATTCTTATATTGCCCATTAGATTGTGTAGCTGGTACCTATGCTACCATACCACCTCACTGGTCACTGGGAGAACCTCCTTGATGGCCCTAGTTTGCATTCTAGACTGTTGTGAATTCTCTACTAGCTTGAATGGAAACATGTAAGTCTGGCAGGCTCAAGTTGTAGGCCCCAGTTGCCAAGAGATCAAGTGGTCTCAGGTTGGGTCCCCCCAAAGCAACCTTGGAGTGAGGTTCTGAGTGGAAGTTGTCAAGAGACAATGTAAGTGAATGCTGGTGATGGGATGGGGAGCTCTGGGGAGGAAATGAAGCAGTGAAAGGCTGTTATCAGACCAGTTACCTGTGAGTGACTGCAGTGTAATTCTTCTGGGGAATTCTGGAAGACAATGCAGGTCGCACACCTCAGATGTCCCACTGAGGGGCAAGGGAGCAAGGCTGACAGACATTGGCTGAGGGCTGCTGTACCCAGGGAGGGTGGTGAAGTGACATTTCTTAGATCTCCTTGCTTGTCCTGTGAGTTGTGGGAGCACAGTGGGTCATGAGTCACAGAAGCTGCCAGTCAGATGTCTGCCATCACATGCCGCCTCTTCCTTCCTTTCTCTTCTCTCTCTCCTTCCCTCCCTCTCTCCCTTTCTTTATTTTAAACTACTGTTCAGAGAAAACAGAAAAGAGACTTGAGAAGCTAGGCAGCTCCAAATGACCAACAGCCATCATAAGGCCTTGGGGAGGCATGCCAATAGGAAGAGTCTGCACCGTATCCAGTGTGCTGTATCCAGTGCAGGCCCACAGATGGACCCTTCAGGTGCATTAGAAACTGAGGCCTGACCTACTTGTTAGCAGTGCAGGCTTGTAGACCTACAGAGCCTGGGAACCAACTTTATGTCACCTCAAAGAGGGGACCATAAGCTTCTGGAGACAGAAACATCCTCAATAGTTTTGACTCCTTCCTTTAAAATACAAGGCACATATCTGTCAGTAAACTTTTGAAAAATAAGTTCAAGGTTTTTATAGTCTACATATGTTGGAAAACTAGAAACATTGTGGTGTTGTAGTGGAACTCTTTTTTGTTTGTTTGTTTGCTTTTTTGTTAGTTTTTGTTTGTTTGTTTGTTTGTTTGTTTGTTTGTTTTGAGACAGAGTCATACTATGTAACCCTGGATGGCCTGGAAACCACATACACCAGAGTGTCCTTGAACATACAGAGATCTGCCTGCCTCTGTGTTGAGACTAAAGGCAGACACCAACATGTGCACAGCAGCATCACTGTTCTAATTAGAGTGCCTGTGATTGTTTTCATGAGTGCCCCACAAGCAGGTACAGGGCAGGCCATTAGATTCCTCTCCCTCCTTTCTAGACCTCTTTGCAAGCTGTGCTCAATAGTTCCCAGTTGCACATGGCCTTAAGTGCCTTGGAGATTCTAGGAGGGTGGAAGCTTAAGGGATGCCACCTATGGCCCTATGGGGAAGTCGCCATCCACACCGGGTGACATGTTTTGGTAATGTGGTTGTTTGGGTGTCACACACACTCCTGTCAGTAAGCTTTACACATCACACACTCACTGGCTCGTGATTAGACTTGGGTGGAACTGTTTCATCCTTCACTGGTGCTATATTCCTACCTGGCAGGGGAGCAAATGTCCGTACAGGTGTCTTGGCCACTGTTTCATTGCTGTGAAGAGACACCATGGCCAAGGCAACTCTAATGAAAGAAAGCATTCAGCTGAGGCTAGCTTACAGTTTCAGAGGCTTAGTCCATTCTCATCATGGTGGGGAGCGTGGTGGCACACAGGCAGGCAGGCACTGGAGCAGTAGCTGAGAGCTACATCCTGATCTGCAGGCAGAGAGAGGGAGAGAGAGACCCTGGGCCTAGCATGGGCTTTTGAAAGCTCAAAGCCCACCCCCAGTGACACACTTTCTCCAATAAGGCCACACCTTCTAATCCTTCTAATCCTTTCAAACAGTGCCGCTCCCTGGTGACCCAGCATTCAAATATATGAGCCCGTGGGGGCCATTCTTATTCAGACCATAGCAGGAAAAGTTCAGGCAATTCTTGGAAGTCATGTAAAGCGTATCTGTCCTTAACTGAAGCTCCTTGGGCTCTTGTCACATATACAGCCAATGCCCAAGGGGATAGTGTGGTGTCATGGTGAGGGAGGGGACTTGGCAGTTTGTCTTACTGCCTATGAACCCCAGCTGCTGAGAGATTCACTATATGCATAGCCTTAGGTAAGTAATGTTCTCAACCTAAGTTGTCTTATAGACAGACAGATCTAACAATATTTCCCCACACGAGGTTATAAGGATTAAATAGAAAAATAAACATAACATGTGTAAAAATAAGTATTCTACAGATAGCATTAATTCATATCTATGTGTATCTATGTAGAGTGGTCCAACAATACAGGCTCTATCATGGTGGTACTCACTTTGTGTTCCATACCCTTCGTTCATCTTCCTTAATGTGGAATCTTAAGTTGGGGTGGCTGCTGCTTTCAAAGTGGGTGCTTCAGCTTGTCAGTCTGAGGTCTTTTGGCCTCTAAGTTCAACACAGAGGTTCAATATGGAAACAAAAGCTTAAGTCTCGCTCTCTCAAGGGAATCATTTGAAATCTGTGTTGATCTTGTTTTGCCTTGTGAAATTATAGCTGGCAATTTGATTTTTGTTTCACATGATTTGCCTCCAAATCTGAGGAGTGAGACATTATCCTTAAGCCAGTGGTCCCCAGCCTGTCTTCTGGAAGCTCTGTTGTCCAGGGGAAGGAAGTCACAGCGCCCATCATTATTACTAAAGGCCCCCAAGATGTCACATGAGAAATGATTTCCTGAACAAATTTGAGTAAGAATTATTTCCTCTTGTGATATCTATTATTAACATCCTGTCAATCCCCTGGCTTCAATTCTTATTTGTTTGCCTTCTGTTCATTCAACAAGCCTTGGCCACACATCCTGCAGGGGATGGGAATGAGTACTTTATTTGCACAAAAACCTAGCTTCTTTCTTTTATATTTTTAAATGTGAGTGTTTACGTGTGTCTGTGATGGGTGCTCACAGAGCCCAGAGAGGATGTGGAATCTCCTGGGAAACAGTTACTGGTGGTTATTGTAATGATATGGCACACAGGAGGCCCTGGCAGGTTGGTCCAAGGTGCCCTAGTGGGTGAGAGAGACATGCCATGCCGATGTGGTGGTGGGGGGCATGTCATGGTGGAAAGTTACTCACACCCCAGGCACAGCATCTGTGTGGAAGCTTATTATAATAGAGAGATGGGGGGCAAGGGGGAAAAAGAGGAAAAGTGGAAGTGTGCACACCACATGGCAAGAAAGGGAGGAAGGGGAAGAGAGAGAGAGAGAGAGAGAGAGAGAGAGAGAGAGAGAGAGAGAGAGAGAGAGAGAGAGAGAGAGAGAAGGGGGAGAAGTTTTCTTCTTGAAGGGGACGTCACATAAGATGACGTCAGAACACTGGGTGGCTCCCAAGAGTGGGATCAGAGTGCTAACAGTTGTGAGCTGCTTGATGTGGGCACTGGGAACCCAGGGTGGGCCTTTTGCAAGAGCAGTAAGTGATCCTAATTGTAGAGTCATCTTTCCAACCATGTATAGCTCACTAATGGTTCGCCTCCACCCATTCCCTCCTGTCTTAGTCAGGACTTTTTTGTTTGTTTTTTTGTTTTGTTTTTTTGTTTTTTGGAGACAGGGTTTCTCTGTGTAGCTTTGCTTCTTTCCTGGAACTCGATTTGTAGACCAGGCTGGCCTCGAACTCACAGAGATCCACCTGCCTCTGCCTCCCGAGTGCTGGGATTACAGGCTAGTCAGGATTTTTATTGCTGTGAAGAGATGCCATAACCACAGCAACTTTTGTAAGGAAAACATTCAATTGAGGGGGCTTGCTTACAGTTCAGAGGTTCAGTCTGTTATCATCCTGGTGGGGAGCATATGGATGTGCAGGCAGACGTGGTGCTGAAGAAGTAGCTGAGAGTCCTACATTTTGCAGGCAACAGGAAATGGACTGAAAGTCACACTAAGGGAAGCAAAAGAGACCTCAAAGCCCCCCACAGTGACACACTTCTTCCTACAAGGTTACACTTACTTTAACAAGGTCACACCTTGTAATAGGGCCACTTCCTTTGGTGGCCATTTTCTTTCAAAACACCACACCTCCTGACCCCCTCCACCCCCACTCTCTCTAAATGATAGTTTTTAATTGTCTGCATGATTGGATAGACAAGGTCAGGGGTCAGATGCTGTCTGACCCTTTTCCCTTCCCTATCTCAGAAGTCTCATCCCCAGTAGCCAGAGGTGGATAGTTACACAGGATAGAATCCTGGCTGCCCGCTTGTGCCTCCATTGCTCTCAAAGTTTAGTGTGTTTCTGCAGCTGTGAGCACAGCTCTAACTCCCCACAGGGAAGATTTTCCACCAGAACTCTCTTATCCTCAACCTCTTCCCCAGGCTTTTATGAACCAGCTCTGAGGAAGATATGCTAGGTTCAAATAAGTGTCTGGTCTCTTTGCCCAAAGCCAGAGGTTGCAGAAACAGTCACTCCCATGATTTGAAGGATGGCCCTTTTTAGTTGTGCCTGCCCTGGGAAAGGCTGATGGGCACTCCTGTAGGCAAGCCCGGACGTCAATATGCTTCAGGACAGGGCTCTGTGAATTGCTTTAGCCCCGAGAGGTTAAATGTTTTGATTTTGTAGCAGGAATCTTAAGAGTCTTATTAATAAAATCAAACCCGAGGCCAGTTATTGGGGTGAATGCTGGAAGATCAGAGAAGCAGAACAAACCACAGCTTCCTCACCTCGCCAGTTCCTCATTTGGTCTTGTTTCCTCAGACTGGATGCCTCTGAGTTTTCATCCAGAATGGATCTCAGCTGAATTGTGCTACTCTAAAACCTAAAAGCTTAACCAGCCAAATGCTTAACCAGCCAAAATCTTCTAGTTTCTGGTCCTCACGCCTTATATACCTTTCTGCTTTCTGCCGTCACTCCCTGGGATTAAAGGCTGGATTTTTAGGATTAAAGGCGAGTGTGTCACCATGCCTGGCTGTTTCTAATGTGGCCTTGAACTCAGAGATCCAGAGGTATTTCTGTCTCTGGAATGCTAGGATTAAAGGTGTGTCCTACCACTGCCTAAACTCTATGTTTAATATTGTGGCCGTCCTGCTCTCTGACCCCAGATAAGTTTATTTTGGGGAACACACAATATTTTGGGGAACACAATACCACCACATTTCCCCTGCTTTTGTCTAAAATTAAAAAAAAGGTTATAACTAATACAAGAAAAACTATCCAATAAGTATATACAATATATACAGTCAAGAATTACATTAACAATGTCTAGTCAAAAAACTCCATTATATATGTTAACAATGTCCAGTCCAGTAACATTTGATAGACCTAGAGGTTAAATGTTTTGAATCAAGTCACAAAGTATGATGATAACTTTCTATGCTTTCCTTATGCTCTTTTGTGTTGTGAGGCAATGGGATGATGGTGGGGGCAGGGCAGGGGGGAGACGGAGATTCACAAGTAAGATTTTTACTTCTTTCTACTTGTGCCAAGAAATACATGGCTGCGCTTAAGGCCTTGTTTATTCATTCAATAAATATTTATTAAGTGCTGACTGGGTGTCAGGCAGTGTGCCAGGTCATTCTTCCATTGAGTCCGTTAAACAAACACTGTTTATTGTCCTCTGGAATTGTAGAATGAGGCCCCAGGTCAGCTGCTGCATGTACAAAACATACCATATTGTATGGTAGGGGTTCCTGGTCCCAGCCACCAGAGAGCCTCACTGTTACCAGTCCCCTGCTGGATCTTGATCCAAGATAGTCCATATTGGAGGCCTTGGACTTGAAGTTTATACAGGGATGTCTCATAGAGTCTCCATGTGTCTGTTTCTTTGCTGAGGCACAAACAGCAGTCCCTTTCTTGGTAGCCCAGGGTAGTCCAACAATGAGGGTCACTCTTGTGCCAGGCCTCATCTCCACATGCTAGGGATTGGACTAAGCTGAGTCCTTCCCGGTTTTCCTGAGCTCGGAAGAGGGACAGCAGAGATGCCAGTTCTGGCCTACGGGAAGTCACTCTGGGGAGGGGTGTGTGTCTTTGGTTGAACTCCTGCTCTGGTCTATAGGAGGCCACCTCTGGGGTGAGGGTGGGTCTTGAGTTTGGTCATTATCACGCAGCACTTTCTGCATGTCAGAAACTCTAGGAACCAGACAGGTGAAGATCTTTGCCCATGTGGGTTGTGCAGAGGGACAGGATGGCATGCACCTTTCTTCTGTTAGCTCTGAAAGAGCCAGGTACAGGGCAGGTTTCCAAGGCTACCTAGCAGGATAGGGCTAGGAAGAAACACGAGGACTTGACATTTGTGGTGCCTGCATCTTTTAAAGTCAGGAACTCCAATGTCCTGACACTTGCCAGCAGCTGCAAGAAAAGGTAAGGCTCTTTAGTGACTGGGCCCATGTGTTCAACTTATTCTGCCAGCACGATGGTAAAGGGAGTCTAGAAGGATACTCTTAGAACATTCTAGAACTCACAGATATCAAAGACCAGTGTGATCCTACGTATGTCAGAAGACCATAAAAGCTGTTCCAGTAGCCAGTATTTTCTCATTTAAAGATTTATTCATTTTTATTTTATACAGATGGATTTTTTTACCTTTCCATAACTCTATGAACCATATGCATACAGTGCCCTCAGAGGCCAGAGAAGGGCATTGGATCCCTTGGAACTGGAGTTACAGATGGTGGTGAGTTGCCATGTGGATGGTGGGAATCGAACTCAGGTCTTCCGTAAGAGCAGGCAGGGCTCTTTATTACTGAGCTACCTCTCCAGCTTCTAGAGTGAGTCAGTGTTTTCAAAGCATAGTTTCATTGACCCGCATCCTGATCCCAGCCAGTAGTATGTCTATGTTGCTAATTAGAAATCCACTTCAAAACTAGTGACTTAAAACAGCAAATATTTCTGAGCTCATAAAAATCTGGATGTGGCTCATCTGGAAACCTCAGGCTCAAGATGCCTCACGAGGTTGTAGTCAAGCTGTCTGCAGGGTTATGGTCCCATCTGAAGGTTTTACTTGGTGTGGGAGTGTACTGCCAAACCAGGATTCACTTCCAAATCTCAGACCATTGTCACACAAATGTCTTCATTTTATAACATGGCAGCAGATGTTCCCTTGGGGAGTGGGGAGGGGAAGTCACACTATAGAGCAAAATCCACCACGTCTGCCATGTAGTAAGTAGGTGTTAGAAGCAGATAACAGTCCAGCCTTTGCCCAGGAGAGTGTTCCATACCTGTGTAAATACCAGGGGGAGGTGTGGATTGCTGGTCATCTTAGGGGCCACCCATCATTCCTTGGAACTTGTTAGGTATGCCAACCATTGGGCTCCATCCCAGACCTATTGAATGAGAAACTCTAGAACTAGGCACTTCCATATGTGCTCTGACAAGCCTTCCAGGCCGTCCTGACAATGCTGTTGTCTAAAGACCACTGCCTCCGAGTGAGGCTTGACAAGCTTCATTTTAGGCTTTGTCGGTCCACCTATCTCTGTCACAGCTGCTCAACTCCGCCAAGTGTTGGGAGCATATTACACAAGACATGTAAATGAATAAACATAGCTGTGTGACAATAAGACTTTATTCACAATGACAGATTCTGGGTATAGGAGATCCCTTGATCCCACCCCAGGCTACGGTTTTTAATCTTTTTATTCCTTAGAGCAGCATGAAAGTTTGATGTGGTCATGTGGTCAGAATTGGATAGAGTTACCTCCATATTTTTTTTTCTAAGACAGGGTTTCTTTGTGTAGCTCAGGCTGTCCTGGAACTCTGTAGACCAGGCTGGCCTCGAACTCAGAGATCTACCTGCCTCGGCCTCCCAAGTGCTGGTATTAAAGACATGTGCCACCACTGCCTGGCTCACATGTCTTTTTAAAATCAGGCAAAGTTGATTTCTCTCCTACTTTCCATCTAGTCAGAGGTAAAGCCACTTCTCAGCTCTTGAGTGATTGTCCAGACTTGGAACCGAGTTGTCTGCATAGATGGTTATTTGTTTGCCTCTTGTGGTGGACTTTGATAAACCTCAGACTCCCTGAGATAGGGTGAGAAGATAGTCTTTGAGCCAAACAGACATGAGTTTGGAAGTTAGTTTTATTAGTTTTGTAAATGTGATGAGTTATAAAGATGTTCCATGCCTCAGGCTCTCCAACTGTTAAAAAGACATCACACAGTTATTAGGAAGAGTTGGATTTTTTAAAAATGTGTGTGCGCGTATGCGCACACGCAGGGGGGGGGGGGGGCGCCATGATGCACATCTGGAGGTCAGAGGGAGTCAGTCCATTTTCCACCATGTGATTCAAGGATCTGACTCATGCCATCAGGTTTGTAGAGCAAGGGCTTTTATCCATTGAATCATCTCACTGGCTCAAGGAGTTGTTCTCATTAATTACCTACTGTCATGTGACAGATCACCCTAATTTAGGAGCTTCAATCAGTAACAGCTGGGCAGGTCTTCCCCTCTAGTCCTCTCTGTCTCTCACATGGCTGACAGTTGGTGCTGGCTGTCTGTGGGAAGCTCATGTGGGGTTGTCATTGAGTGCCTTGGCTTTTGTCTTCATGGCCTGGCCTCTCCATATCCTTTGGTGTTTCACGGCACAGCATGGTGGCTGCCTTCCAGGAAGGAGCGTTCCAAGAACACTTGCCCCAAGAACAAGCTTGGGGGACGGCACCCCATGTTACTTCTTCAACAAGTCACAGAAACAGCTCAAGTTCCAGATTCCAGGAAATCTGCACCCACCTTTAGGCCACTCTAGGAAGAGATGAAATTAATCTCAAAAAATCCTTGTCAGGGAGCCTGGGCTGTGACAGACCACAAGTATTCAGTGCGTTCACAGGAGGAAGCAGGAACTCGCTTGCCCAGTGAGGCCTTAGGCTCACTGGTGCACGTGTTTCAAGGCTTGTTGGATGTGCTTGCGTGGTCCCAAGGACGCTTCTTCTCTCTAGAGCTCTAACCATTTGTTCAGTTTCTTGGGCTCTTGTAATGTTTTAACTTTCCAAGAGCTCTGTAGGCCTAGTACCCTTCAATGAGCTCTGGGGGAAAGGCAGAGAGGAAGGCTCTGAAGTGATCATCTCAAGGGTCTTGTCCGCCCTCTGCTGAGCCATGGGTCCTTGGCTAGACCAGAGCCTGCGAGCAGAAGGAGAATCAAAGAGACTGCCACAGGAGAAAGCTTTCCCAAACCTGCGTCTTTGTTAGGGGTCAGTGGAGAGAGGCACCGGGCAGTGTGGACGATGCCCGTTCTTGGGAATGGGTAGACCCTAGGCTTTACAACACAGAGAAAAGAAGATTCCATTTGGAAAGCTGATGTCAGTGGGCTGTGAGAGCACGTCCCAAGCTACAGTAAAGAAACAACTGCAAAGGAATGAGCAATGGTCAGAGGTGATACCCTGAGCTAAGTGGCAGGGTCTGAGGCAGTGGGGCCTGCTGAGAACTTGAGAAAAATAGATTACGAAGGTCCCATTCAGGGGAAGAGGAGCCCGCAGTGAGGAACGTCTGTCTTCTCTGAGCCATAGAGACAGTCATCCACACATCTTCATTATCTCTCAAAAAGCACCTGAAATCTAAGCTCAGGGAAAGTTCCTGTTTGGGAAACATTGCCACCAACCATTTTAAAACCTAAAATTCTGTCGTGGCCCATTAAACACACGAACACTTACACATCAGTTGGCAAAATGTTCCTGGCCGTTGACCTACAAAATGCCTTGCCGGAGATGTGGGTAAGAGATGGCTACTCTTCCTGAGTGGTAGCTCTCCTCACATCCGCCAGAGCTCCTCACAGAGCAGGTAGAAGAAGAGCAAGGAGGAAGTGGGCCTTAGTGGGATCTGGTAAAGTGGTAGAGTTCCAAAATAACACAGCCCCTTGTCCTTCCTGGGTCATGGAGAAGATGAGGTCGCCTTGCTGAGTGCTGACCTCCAAGGTAGCACGAAGTGGTGGAACATCGTGGTGAGCTTGCTAGGAAAACACAAAGGTCCCTGTCTTCTCCAAAGACTGTCTGGGGGTCCCTTACAAAGATGCTCCGAGGTTCCTTCAGGAGCTAATCAGAAATCCAGCATCTGGTAGAGTCTAGAAGAGCTGTGATCTAGGCTGGACAGCGCTGGCAAGAAGGAGCCAGGGAACTCTAGGTTGGCATAGTGAGTATTTTGAGCTCAGAAGGACTAAAAGGAGAGTCAAAGCTTTCTTTGATTTTTGTTTTCAAAATTTGAAAGCTGAAGTTTCTAAAAAGAAAAGGTCACAGCATCTTCTGATCTCTTCATGACACCCTGCTCAGAGGGGGTGGGGCTGGAAGACACCCTCTGGATTCTTTTCTATCTAGTGAGTCCTTCCTGGACCTAACAAAGGCCTCCCAGTTTACTAACTTACAAAATGATTTACCAGCTGCTTCTTCCCCAAGGAGGTAAACAGGCAATAAAATAAATGAAATTCCTATTCTTTATTACTTGACTCTCATAAATCATCACTCACCTTGGCTGAACATTTATCTCTCCAGTATCCCAAAATATTTAAAATGCTATTTCCTTTATTTTCAATGAAATAGAAGAAGTAAGTCAATGATGATGTGTTTTAGAGGTAGTTCTGCCAGCAATAACTGTTGGATTGCAGAAAATGGGGTGGGGAGTGAGATTTTAGGGTTGTGTTTCTTCTCTGTGCCCCACTGTTCCCGGGATTAGATTCACACTTAGAACTTTGGGTTCTCACAGGGCTGGATAAGATCACGTAGGATATTATTGGCCATACTGGGTTACTTGTGAAGTCTATCTTGAGCTAAAAGCTTTTTGTGCCCAAATAGGGGACTTTTGTGTGGTGCCAGGGAACAGAGGGAGTGTTATTGTGTCACCATGACAACAGGCATTTGCATTAAGAGTCGGCTCCTCAGGCCACATTACAGTCACATGATCTGGAAAGGGACCCCTTTGAAGCCCTTGTAATCTTTCCCTAAGCGCGCGATTGTTAACATCTTCTGAACATAATCATTAACCATGTTCTGTAACAGATAATTACCCACTGGAGTTCGCATTTTCCATCCCTGACTGCTCTGTGAAATTCAAAGTGAGACCTACTCAAGTGTTCCTTTAACTAACCAAGGAAAATAAAGCAGTTTGGCTTCTCCTTGAAAGCCTGGACAGTTTGCCTGTCACTCAAAAGCACTGTGGGCCTGCCGACATCCCGCAGAGCTGTGCTCCAGGGTCTTGGGGGTGTCCTTTGCCCATTTTTGAATGACCTCAGGCAGGTGCCTCCCCAGTACGGAGGGCTCCCTGTCTGCAGCTCCTCTTCCCCAGGGGACTGGCCTAGTGACAGTTTGTGCTCTGGGCTCGTAGCTGCCATCCTCAGGACACACAGCGATCTTTTACCATTTGGTCTAAGTTGGGTCTCAGGAAGCCCCTCTATCCAGAAATGAGCTCAAGCCAAACTATAGAAGGATTTCTGTTGGTTAGGTAAAAGCTAGCACTCCTCCGGAACTTGTGAAGCAGCCCCCCCCCCCCCCCCCCTCCGAGGGAGTCATCCTTGGTTCCCTTACCTCTGGCAGAAAAAACATATGGCTACCTATGGTTGCATATCAAAGCTTCTGCTGGCCCCCAGGCTCCCTCAGTTCCTCCTCACAAGTACCTTTTACACATTTCTAAGACCACACTTGCGCCCTGGCCAGGTCCAGTCTACTTCTTTTTCTCTGCCCTGGAATCTTCCAGACGCCTCTGGATATTTTTTTCTCTCTTACAATAAAAACCTTCCTCCTAACAATGGAGGGAGTTATGTTGGTAGTTTCTTTACTGGGTCCCTGACCCAGAGCATTCAAGTTTCTCTCTTGGCCCTTATCTGCCAAGGAAACCTATCTCGCACAGGGTAAAGCTTTCCCTCCCAAGTTCCTACACCCCATTTTTGTCATTGAGGGATGTGCACAAATTCTCAGGGAAGCCAGAAGAGATGGATATTTAAAAGAGTACATGAGAGAAAATGAGAAGCAATAAGCTCTGACCCCCGAACTGTGACAGAGATCAGCCTTCTAAGCCGTGTTCCAGGGACGCTGAGGCCCTGCCCTTGCCTTCCCTCATTTAAGTGGGATGTGGAGTCACCAAAGCGTGCTCATGTGTTCTGAATGTTATGGGCTGACGGTTGTGGGTTCTGTGGGTGAGGCACCTGGCTGTGAAAACGGGCCTGCCTCGTGAAGGATCAGAGTTGGAGTGTGAAGGTGAGACACCCTCATTCATGGCCTCCTCATCGTCCCCTGCCAATAAACTTTAACCAAAGCAAGCTTCCGGAGTCACACACACCAACATTTCTCCGCTTCAAGTCAAGACCCGTGGCAAAACTGTCATACTTGTGTTGGTGATGGAACCGGTGTTTGCAAAATCGTGATGAGAGGGAAGTAGGTCAAGGTGCTGCTCTAAAGGGGAAAAGACCTGGGAAAGGAGGGCAAAGGTCAGGCTGCGGGATAAGGGTTATGTGGTGCTGAATCAGTGTGTGTATGTATATGTGTATATATGATGACTTATGTACGAGTATGCCTAAAATGTGTGCATATAAGCATATGAGTATATGCATGTCTGCTATATACATATATGAGTATGCACATATGCACACACATATATTTATGAATCACTTAGATCTTACAAATAGCAGTTGGTTGGATTACCATTGTCTCTTCCGCTTTCTTTCAGTTCCAGCTGCTTGTCACTAGAGCATTCTAGCTTTCTTCGCCCTCCCTCCAAGAGCATAGAAAATGGGGTCAGTCCCCTATGTGTGTGCACTCCAGACAATGCTTATTTCATAACGAGGTCCCCTGTGACACAGAAATTGATCAGCTTCTACCAGGAGTGCCCACTAGTGAAACCAATTATTTCTCTCTCTTTCTTAATTAAGCACTGTTTCATTTAGCATGCTCACTCTTTACTAGTGGCATAGGTCTAAATTTGTGACATGGATGGGAAAAAACATACCAAGCTTTGGTAGTTTGCGTGAGTGTATGTGGTAAACCAACCCCCCCCCCCCTTTTCTTTTTATCACACTACTGTGGATGACTTCATCCGGTCAAATTTCAGAAGGCCTGAGGCAGAATGAGTCCTTCACATATAGAATACAATTTCTCCAATTGGAAGGGGGCCTGGGTGCTAGAGGTGAGACTGCCTGTCCTTATACACGGGGGCATTTCAACAGACTCCCTTGTCATAATTGATGGGACACAATTTTCAGAGATGAATGGCAATGTGCTAGGGCAGGCAGACAGCAGCTGCTGTGTTTGGCGAATCCTTCACTGTTCTGCATTAATTTGACTTTTTTTTTTTTTTTTTTTTTTTTTTGGTCAGAGTCTTGTCAGAGAGGGCTCATTTTAGCCTCTGCCTGCCACATGTCAGGCCAGGCCAGGAATATTCCCAAGCAATGTGGTGTTTGTTAAATGGCATGTATTTCAGGCCAACTGATTGAATCTGATCAACGTAGATAAACTTTATCCACTGGCAGAATTAATTAGCAGTCTCGTCTCTGTTAACCAGGGAGAAGGCTGCTTATTCATAGCAACGCAGGGCCTGTGGGATGGACTTCTCTGGTTCTTGTCTGCCTCAGCCAAACAATTGTTCTGCTGGGCACACTGGTCCATGTGGTGTGGTCCTGTGAGGCGCTGTCACAGCTCTGCCCTAATATCCATCAGATAAGCTGATTAAATCTGCATTAATCATGGGGCCCAGCGCAAAAGGCCATCAGTGCTCCTGAATGCTGCCAGGATGATCAATTGCTTTGGTGTGGAAAATAAATGCATTGCTACTGCCGATGGAAGCCATTTTTACCTGGTGACAATGGCCTGGTGCGTCACTATTATGCTTTTATTAATGGACCCTGGGGAACACATTCTGGCCACAGATACACATATTCTGTTCAGAGAGCAGAGAGCCAGAGAAACTGGACACCAAAGTCCTTTCTCTGCCCCATAAGACTCGGTGTTACTGACTTCCACAGCTTGGCCTTCACCTCTCATCTCCCTTCAAGGGCCTTACCACCCCATGCTCACTTCCTTTCCTGTCTAGGATCACGTTTGATGGCCTCTGTCTGGAATGTCACATTCCCCAGATATCTCATGATTGGCTCTTTCTGGCCATTCACATTTCTGCTTTAACGCCACCTTCCGGCGCAGACCTTTCTCCACCACCATCTCACTCCAAACACACCATCCGGGTGTATATCCTTCATCACACTTGCCTCCTGGAAGTCACCTGCTGAGCAAGTGTTGTCTGTATTCCCAGTCACTAGCAAAACCACGTTGAGCAGCCGGTCTTTGTTTCTATGCAGCATTTGGGACGAGGAGTTCAGAGGGAGGAACACATGGCCAGGGGGCTTCCAGGCTCCCCGTCTGCCTCGGCTTTGAACTTAAAAAGTGGTCCTTTTTAAACCGATCAACCTTTTTGGGAAAATGGGCCAACTCAGGGCCCCTCAGCTCTGAGACAATGTTTCCAGATATTTGTTTTCCTTTGAATGTGGAGCCAGTTGGGAAATGGTGTATGTTTGGCTGGTTTCTGTCTGTTTGCTTTTTCTATTTGGTAAAGTTTTCCCCCTTGGAAGGGACAGGAGTAAGCTGGAGCAGTTTATCTAGAGAAGAAGCCAAGGATTCCCTTCTGAAAGGTTCCAGACTGCGAAGCTTTGCATATTTTGTTCCTAGCCATCGAGGACTCCCCTTTGGGGGAACCACTCTTCTGTTGACCTGTAACCCAGTGAATATTTATAAGTCAGGACAATCAGATTAGTAGTAAATGAAGACACCAACACTCTCCATACAGTAGTTTCTGCTTAAATTTCCAAGGTCCAGCTCTTCTCACAGGGAATGACAAGAGCTTGGGCAGGGAGAAGTTCAATGTGACAAGAAGATAAAAGGTCCCCCAGGCATCTCTCTGCTGGGGGCAAAGAGCTGCTCTTCTTCCCCGCAAGGATGAAATCCTTGTCCTCCCTGGTTCCCAGCATCTTCAGGTTCAGGAAACCTTAGTGGTCACATTACCATCAGCGTTGCAAGGTACTGCTCCTTCACGTATAGTACTAGGCCAGGCGATCTGAAAGGTAGCACAAATGGGCTTGGCAGAGAACGGATGTGAACACGGGATTATTATCATCAAGGGCTGGCCCAGGATGCCCCCCCGAGACACGTAAAAGTCGAGGCTGCTAATTAGAATAGGGAGAAGGAAATCAAGCCCATATAAATTCTTCCGTGAGGGTAAGATGTGGTTTTCAATGGTTTGGGAGCAACAGTTTTGTTTCAAAAGTTATCAGTTGCCCGGACACTGTTTGCTGACATTGTTGCTACTTTCTTGCATTGGAACTCTTTAACCTGTGCTCACTCTGTATTCGCTCTGTTCGCCCAGTGAGGTCCCCACCACCACACTTTCTGAGCATGAAAAAGGTAACTTTTGAGAGGTGTGCTCTTCTTCCTTCCTTTTTTATTCCTTTCTACAGAAAATTTTTAGTTTTTAAAATAAACTTGTAAACAAAAAGCTCCCATTTCAAAATAAGACGAAATACCTGCTCACATAGATGTTGACGGTGATTACATTTTCCTAAGAAAATGTAAGACGTTAAATAAATTTCTGAGACAAACAGGCTTCAGAAAACAGTGATTTTATTTGTGATTTATATATTCATTTATTTTTGGTGTATGTATATAAGTGTGTGTGTGTGTGTGTGTGTGTGTGTGTGTGTGTGTGTGTGTGTGTGTGTGTGTGTGTTGTATGTGCTAACGGCGCTCATGTGGCGGAGGTCAGGGCACAACTTCAGAAGTTCGTTCAATCCTTCCACATTACTTTAGGCAGTCTTTAATTTTTTTCTTTCTTTCTTTTTTTTTTGGTTTTTCGAGACAGAGTTTCTCTGTAGCTTTGGAGCCTGTCCTGGACTAGCTCTGTAGACCAGGCTGGCCTTGAACTCACAGAGATCCACCTGCCTCTGCCTCCCGGGTGCTGGGATTACAGGCATGCGCCAACACCGCCCGGCACAGTCTTTAATTTTTAAAATTGTTTTATGTGTATGGTTGTTGAGAGGACCGGGTGGCCAAGCCAGGGCCATGACAGGCTCCCCTAGCAGCCCTGACACAGACCAGGCCTTAGTTTTGGTTCACTAGAATGGGCTGGAGCTGAGCAAGCAGTTCTCAGGAAAAACCCAATTTAGGAGCAACCAATCAGCAGGCACCCCCAGCCTTCCGCTGTCTCAGCGGATGCCCCCTCAGACTTCTGCTAGCTAAAGATAGCTTTCCCTACCCTTGGTCAACAAACCCCTAATCACTACAGCTTCCAACCAATCAGCTCCCAGACTAATCTTACCTCCACCAATCAGCTCCCAGACTAATCTTACCTCCACCAATCAGCTTCCAGACTAATCCCTCCTCCCTGGAATTCCCCTAACTCCACTTAAAAGGCGATTGCGACCTCCCTTCGGAGTCGCTATTTGCCACCCCAACTTGTTGGAAACAATAAACGCTCTTGCTAAATTGCATACGTGACTGTTGCTCTTTCTTGGGGACTTCTTTCGGACCCTAACAGTTGCTACCTGAATCTGTGCACTGTATTCGTGCCTGGTGACCTCACAGGGTCTCCATCCTCGGCAACTGGAGTTAAGTACAGTTACAAGATACCATGTAGGAACTGGGAATAAAACCCAGCCGGTGCTTGTAGCTGCCAAGCATCTCTGTAGCCCTTGAGGGAGCATCTCTCTTGTTATCTCTGCTGCTCTGTGTACTCAAGGACGACTGGTCCAGGAGATTGTCTGGTTGCTGCCTCCCACCTCAGAGCAGGAGTCCTGAGGTTAGAGATGTGTGTCACCATCTCCAGCTATTATTGGTTTTAAGTTACATTTGTGTGTGTGTGTGTGTGTGTGTGTGTGTGTGTGTGTGTGTGTGTGTGTGTCCTCATTTGCAACAGTGTGCTTGTGGGGGACAAGATCAGGCCAGGAAACAGGAAGCCTGAGGACTCCTACCCCACTACCCCAGTGATGTACCTAAGGTCTCTGAGCCTGGGGATCCTGGGACCGTTTATCACATTCACTCAGTGGGCTGACAGAGGACCTCACAGGCCTTCCAACCTACTCAGCAGGATTGTGTGTGTCCCAGGGTTTGTATTTAAGGGAAAACTCTACTTTTCTATGCTTTTCCCTATTTATTTGTTTGTTTGTTTATTTATTTTAAAGACAGGATTTTTCTATATAGCCCTGGCAGTCCTGGAACTCACTCTGTAGACCAAGAGAGGCATGCATCACCACCACCCAGCATGCTTTTTTTTTTTCTTGCCTTTAAATCAAATGACAAATCATTCTAAGTCAAGAACATTTAATGACCTTTCCCAAAAGTAAGACGTTCAAAGCCCACAGATTTTATCTAAATCAATTTTCTAGGATGAAAAACAAACGCAAATCCCTTCTTGGGAAGAAGGGTGCCAGGGGCTCATCAAAAGGGCTCTCAGGGCCTTGGCACTGGTCACTGCATGATCTTTGGCAGAGGTAGGTGGTACTTGTCCTCCAGGCTTCTGAGCGGTGTGTGGAATTCTGTTCCCCAGGCTTGTGCAGCTTGGCACCCTGCACTGGGTGCCAAGGACAGATCCATGCTGGTGGGTGGTATGAAACCCTGTCTGGCCCAGGCACCTGCTGTTTGGGCAAAACTGAAGAGCAATTAAAAGACTTTAAGAGTTGGTGATAGTGTTAATTCCTTTTATGCAAGCAGGAGGATTAATTAGCACCATCTCTCTGGTTAGATCTAAACGCATGTTTTGAGTTAGATACTCTTTTGCTAGAAGACTTAGGTTTTTCCCAACTGTGAAGGCTACCTCATGGGATTCATCTGTGCCTGCCCAAAGCATGTTGTTTGCCACAGTGTCTTATCCAGGGTGGCACCTGAGCCCTTTACAAGGATGCTAACTGTCCTGACTTCACAATATAAATCAGAAGAAAAGTGGGAAAGGATTCAGAATACAACAGCAGGTGAGGTGGTCATAGAATTTCTTCTGTTTTTTTCTTCCCAGTTTCTCAAATGACTTTTAAAAAGTTTTGTTCTTCGAATCACATTTCCTTGATGTTTCTTTGTCTTAATGCCTTTGTAGGAAAGAAAGGAGACTGAATTCTTTGTAGTAGGGGTATCTTTTAATGAAGCTCAGAGTAGCCATCCCCGAATTATCTAGACCTCTGTCTGCAGTGTTCAAACCCTACCCTGTCATGGTCTCACTTCTTCCTTCTCTCACTTGAGTCATAATTAGAAAGATTTTTCACTGATACTTGGGTGACCATGGAAATTCGAGATAGTCTCTCTTACTGTCCAATGGGGGTAGGGAATGAAAGCATACAGTCTGTGTTTGTGGAATAAATGAATGCCTGGGTGGAGCGGTAGTGGCACACACCTTTAATCCCAGCTGAGGCAGAGGCAGGTGGGTCTCTGAGTTTGAGACCAGCTTGGTCTACAGAGCAAGTTCCAGGACAGCCAGGGCTACACAGAGAAAACTTGTCTCAAAAAAAACCAGACCAAACCAAACCAAAGAAATAAGGGCCTGACTTGGTTCTTGGGCCAGCTGAACCACCTAGCTTATCAGTGGAGTGTGCTTGAGGTTAGAGTTAGCAATCCTTTCAGGCTCTGGATTCCTAAGTGGATCTTCCTTACTTGATCTGAGGAATGGTCCATTAATCTATGAGAAACATGGTGGTCAGCCTCTGTCCCCAAACTCCAGTCCACTTACCTGAGTGACTTAACCGTAACGGGAATTTGGTCTGAAGAAGACGGCTATGATGGGCAGCTTCAGAGTCTCCTCCTCAGGCTGGCACTCTGGGGTGGTGGCTCCTTCATTCTTTTGGCCTTTGTGTCAGGACTGAGGTGATTGATCATCGGGACTCTGGTGTTCCTTTCCTCACCTAGCTCCAGGTAGCAGGGCGGGGTATGTGTTGAAGTACCTATCTCTGTTATGTCTTTCTCTCTGGGCAGTGCTGGGGCTTGAGCCCAGAGCCTTGTCTAAGCTGGTAAGCCCCACTCCTTACCCGGTCCCCATGCTTGTCTACACTGAGGACCCTTGAAGTTTGAATGTGTCTGTGATCTCTTTGTTCATCCTGCTTACTGTGGGTCACAGGATTTCCTCTGGCAAATCAGCTTTGTCCTCCTGAGCCGCTCATCACTCCTCAGGAACATTAGTCCATTTGTGTTTTCCCTATATTCCCATTCTCTGTCTGTCTGTCTGTCTCCTATTTCTGCCATGCTGGCAAGCCCTTCACCTCCCAATCCTTCCCTCATTCCTCTTCACCTTTTCCTCTCCCATCCTTTCTCTCTCTGGCCTCTCTTCCTTCTTACCCTTGTACCCCCTTTGTCTCCTTTTCTCTCTTACAGGCATTTTACCGCCTCCCTTTGTCCAGAATCCAGTTCCATGTCCACCTCCAAACCAGTTATTAGCTAGTGCCCATACCAGGACTCATTTGGCTTAAACGGACTTAGTTCTTGAGTCTAGCATGACACACTGGGACTCTAGCAAGGCATGACTGAAAAGCGCCTGCCAGGCAGAAGTTATGTGGGTTTTCTAGGGCTGCCATGGCCAAGTAGCACAAGTTTGGTGTCTCCTATGGCATGCTTCTTTTGAGAGAGTCAGAAAAGAATCTGTTCCCTGGTTTTCTCTGGCTTGTTCTCTTTATCTTTGGTTTGCCAGCCGATAGGACCATCCCCATATCTCATCTTTCCACAGTGTTTCCCCATATGCAGTCCTATAACCAAATACCCCACTCTGTAAGGATGCCAGTTACCATGGACGAGGGTGTACTCTATATCATTAGGACCTTGTCTTGACTAGTCATCACCTCTGCAGTGACCAAGGAGGTTGACATTTTGGGGTGCTGAGGGTAAGGACATCAACATATGGATTTGGGGACTGTGACTGTTAGCATTGGCAACAGTATCCATTTCATAAGTCAAACTGGCTGATTTAACTCTCCTGTGACATGCTTTCCTATTGTATTTGCATTTATCATTTGATCCCATTGCTAGAGAACTTATGTTAAACGTCAGAGAGTAATAATTATACACAGCAATTGGAAAAGGGTAAGAGCTAAAAGCTTCAGAGATCATAAAAATTAAACTGAATCATTCCATCCATTTATGCATCTACCAACTTCTTCACTGGACCAGCCATTGAAAACCACAGACACTCAGCTGCCAATCGGCGTCAAAGCTGTCGATCGGAAATCTAAGAAACAGCAACACTGTGAGGCTACTGAGCTCCATGTTTAGAGAACCGCCAGGTAACTCTAGTCCTTTATGGAATTCAGCCTAGTGGAATCATCAAATTAATTTTCCAAACATTTATATTCAGTAATAAACACGTGTGTTTAGGATTGGCCATGGAGAACACATGGAGAAGTGGGTCTATTCATTTCAGAAGATTTGGGACTATCTATATGTCAAAATCTATAAATATTTAAAAGACCTTTCTGAGTGATAAATGCTATCATGTAACATGCTCTTACAGCAACTGGATCTATCTACTCTAGATTTTTTTTTTTTTTTTAAACATAGCAAGGCTTACTTTCAAAAAGATAAGAACATGGCTTACTCCTCCCCTCCACCCATCTTTTTAGAAATTCACTAAAAGGCATTCTATAAAGGGAATAAAGGCCAGAGATAGGATTATAGGACATCATTATACAACTAAGTTAGTGTGATTTACTTAAAAAAAAAATTGTAGCTGCTGCTGTTTGTGGCTTTTCAGTGGGTGCTCATGGGAGGCTGGGCAGCTGTCAATCTATGATGGCGATTTGCCTGGAGAAGAAGGCATCTCACCTGTGGTGTGCATCTGACTCAGGAAGTAAAAGTGTATGGTGAGTCTGGAGGAGCTGACGGTGCTGAGCCGTGTGCCATGATACAGGAGGAGGGTTGTGGTCGGTGGTCCTGTGATCTTGACATCATAGACTCAGGAGAGCCACGGCTGCTGGGCTTGCTTCAACCTGTGTGGGGCCGCTATGCAGATAATCTTCTGAAATGAGCCGTCTATCCAGCAAAGCTGTCCCAAATGACTGACAAACAGGGTCAGTAAGGTGGGCCCTCATCTCTGAGTTCTTGGAGAATTTAGCAGTCGTTGGTTGCTTTATTTGTCTTGTTCTATTCAGGCTTCCAGCATATGAACATAGGAACCTCCATTTGACTGATGCTATGGTGTTTTTCCCCCCAGGGGATGGAGAGGAAACCCATACAAAGTTCAACTCTTTTTACGTTCTCAGCTCTGTGTCATTCATACAGTCCCAGAGCTGTGCAAACATGACCTATCCTTTCAAACATTTTCATCACCCTACACAGGAACTCCATACCCATTGTGGGGTCGTCCCTAACTCTCCTCCAGGCCTCTAGCAACCACGAATGTGATTTTTATCTTTATGATTTTACCCACTTTGAGTATTCCATATGGATGGAGTCATATAAAATATGCCTTTGTATGTACATCTTTTCATACTTATCATATTTTGAAGGTTATTCATGTTGTAGCATGCATCAGTCTTCATCCCTTTTAATGGCCAAATAATATTTCTTTTATGGATATACCACATTGACTTTTTTTTTAATATATAAAAATAAGCTGTTTTTGTGGGTATGAGTGTTTGGCTGTATGTACCTCTGTGTGCCATGTACAGTGCCTGCAGAGACCAGAAGAGGGTTGGATCCTCTGGAATGGGACTTAGAGATGATTGTGGGCTGCTGTGTGGGTGCTGGGGACCTAACCTGGGTCCTCTGCAAGATCAACAGTGCTCTCAAACTCTGGGTAATTTCTTGAGCTCCAGTCTACTTTTTTTTTTTTTTTTTTTGAGACAATTTCTTTCTATATATCCTTGGTTGGCCTGGATCTTGCTATGTAGACCAACTCATAAAGATCCATCTGCCTCTGCCTCCACAGTGCTGGGGTTAAAGGCATACGCTACCACACCTGGTTCATATTGTTTCAATTCCATCTCTGATTGATAGACATCTGAGCTGTTTCCATATTTTGGCTACTGCTATAACATATATTTTTTAAAGGTCACTTTTCTTGTTTACTTCCATTTTGGGGTGGAGACTCCTAGGCTTATGGAGGTTTTGAAAAGGTCAGTTGTCCAGTATTTAGACTCTGATGCTCTGAACTTTAAATTCCCTGCAGAAACTGCTTACCTGCCCCTTTCTTAAAGGACTTTCCATCAGCCATTGCTCCGGTCTAGCAGACCGCGCAGCAAGGCCTTGCTTCCTCAGTGGTAGCTTGCATACCCTTGGGATGAGTCAGTCCTGTGGTGCCTCATTGTGACTAAATGTCTCTTGCACGTTGTCTTTCCTGTCTTGTCAGTTTGCCTTTTGTTTCTCATGGCTTTCCAGTTGGGCCATGGGCTCTGAGGTTTGCATGCTTCATCCACACAACTGGGATTCAGAGTTCTGATACAAGCCTGACCAAGTGGCTAGCCCTCTCTGATCCCGAATTCTCCGCATTTGCATATAGGATGGATGAAAACAGGAAGGTGCCTTGTGGTCTTGTACACGCCGGCGGTAAAACGAGTATGATTTTAGAAGCCTCAGTTGTTGAGTGTTCCGTAGAGAACAGCAACAACAAATTGCTGCCTGTGATACCTTCAGTGATGGATATAACTTTCACTTGGGGTTCTGCCGACTCCCCAAACCTAAGTTTTATAATATCCCTGGGACCCCCACTGCTATTCCAGCTCACAGCTGCCTGAGAATCCCCCTCTATGAATTATGTCAAGTGTGTCCCATGAGATTTTCCCCCAGTTCCTGAGTTCTGGTGTTAGCATGTGGTTTGGCTTGCTTTCCATGTCAAGACAGTTTAGCCTTACCCAGAATTGACCCTACACATCTGCAAAGCTCCAGTCTGCCGTCGTGATTAAGTGATAACTTTTTAAGCCACTCGGTTTTCTACCATGAAGTCTAGATAGACCCAGACGGGGTAAGGGAGAACCCCTCTGAGCTGTACAGTGCCTTTGGGAGAGTTAATGGTTTGATACCCACATCACTCGTGACCTCACTAAGGTGTGCCTGTGACTTTTGGAGTCAGCCTCACCTCACAAAAGAAAAGATTTTTAGCTCCATTCTACATGAAATAAAACTTCCTCCTAACCCTCCCCACCAAAACATGCCTAATGAGTTAGAAACAAAACCCATAAAGTTTTCCTGTCGCCGTGAGGCCTAATTCACCTGTTTATTCAGGCTTTTCCTGAAACTGGGTTACTGACGCATAGTGTGAGCAGGAGGGCCTCACGGAAGGCTGTGGGGGGTCTTGGGGCTAGTTTTAGGACAATGGCTGTTTAGCTCAGACGTGTGGGCAGGGAGGACTGTTTCCATTCTGGGGCTTTGTGCAGCTTTATGAGCAAAGGAACCTGGGCACACCTTCCTCTCTCAAACTAACCCTGTAGGCACAGGAACAAAGCCATGGCTCTGCTGTACCCCATCCCTGAGTTCACTCCTCTGTGTCAGCATTGCCCTAGTTCACTTCTGAGTAAAACCAAGCAGGAATTCTCCTCCATGTCATCATCAGGCTACCCTTCAGAGAGACCGCGTGGGGCCAGTGCCAAGAATTTGGGGCAACAGGATTTATAGGACCCATGTCTCATGACTCGAAGTGGAAGGAATTTTAGGCTTTGTGCTCACAAGCTCACGTCAAAAAGGTCAACTCGTATTGAAAACAGGGTGGGGGACCCGGCCAATAAACGGGAGGAAGTAAGATTTGGGACCGCTTTTCTGACCTGATTACATAGAGAGAGAGCTCTACCTTGGAAAATCCTATATTCCTACAGGGCTCAGCCTTGGCCCTAAGGTACAGCTCTTCCCTGCAGGGCTCTTGCCTTAATGGTCTGTTCTGGACAGGAGTCAACACTAAAAGTTACCCCTCTGTGGAATAGGGCCCCGGGCTCTGAGGTCTTTAACTAGGCATGGCCGGAAGCTGGGAAGTGGGGAGGGTGCTGGGGTGGGCAGCACGTCACTCCTTCCCGTGCGGCTCTAGGCAAGAAAAGATGATGTAGGACTTCATGTCATCCTTGGGATGCTGTGACATGAGAGTCACAGGACCACTAGTTTTTAGACGAGGAAGCATGCTCTCAAGGAGCTTGGGCTAGTCCTTCATCAGAAACAGTTAACAGGAATGCTATGAGTCCGAAGGAAAATAATCCAAACTGGATGCAGAGAGGTAGAAGGAAGAAAAAAGCATGGCAGGAGCCCAGAAAGATGAGCTGTGAGGGGTTGCCGCACCTGGGTCAGGGGTTCCTAGAAACCAGCACAGAAGGGGCAGATGGGAGGCTTGAGCAGGAAGCAGAGGAGCCGGGACGGAGCCTGGCTTGTTTCATGCCGAAGCTCACTCATTATTTATTCATCTACTGGGATGTGTGCTATGGTCCTGAAGGAAACAAGACACTGAGTGTGAGTCCTACAGTGAAGGAAGTTGCTACTGCTCCCCAAATCTGGGTGAGACCCTGCCTAAGGAGCAGTGTGTGTGTGTTGGGGGGAGGGGGACACTTATTGTTTCCCAGGTCCCTTCCAGGGAGAGGAGTCAGGAGGCTCATCACTGGCTGTGCTGGGGTTCCTAATGCCAGTGTAAACACTAGGGACCCATAAGGAGGGGCAGCAGCAGCTGGTGATTTGTTGAGCTGCAGAGTCAGGGGGCTAACTCTGCTATCACCAAAGCACCATGACAAGGGTGTCTGGAAGGCCATTCTGGGCTGTCGGGAGAGAGGGAACCTAGACAGGAGAGTTTCTTGGATAGTTCAACCCGAAACCAGCCCTTTTCCCTCCCAAAACTAGAGATTTTGCAAAAGTTGGTGAAATGGACTAAACTTTCGGTTTTGCCATCCATAAAATGGTCACAGGACTGATACTACCCCCTGCCTCCCAGCCCCCTGATTGCAAAGGTTTTGTAAATCTCCAGCGAAACTGGTATAGTGTATGTCCCACACACCTGCCTCATAGACAGGACACTGGCAGCATGGCTGTAGAGCCTGTGTCCTGGACACAGTCCAACTGCTTCATCCTGCTTTCTTTCTCTGGGTCCACATGTCCCAAGGGACCTTGAGATTCTGTGAACGATGCTCTGAATTGCCTTTCCTATTGGTTGTATTCTAACCTATGCGAGGATTAAAAAACCAGGCCCCTGGTCCCTCCAGGCGGGTCTGGAGGCTGAGAAGAGGCTCAGCAGTGGTTAGAAGGGCTAAAAGCCTCCAGGCAGTTCTCTTTTTAGCCCAGTGAGAGTACTGCCTCAGGCTGTACTGGGAAACCCTGAGTTTTGAAGCCTTTGGTAGGGTTTTAGTCTATCCTTGTTCACTTCTTTCTGGTTCTGTAAAATAGGACTGAGCCCCACAAGGCTCTCACCTTTGGTATGTGTAAAGGTAGGTGCAGAGAGCCACCATTCAGAGCTAACACTCAGCCCAGGCGGTTTTCTTCAAAGCTGACCCAGGCTCAGTAGAGATGCCTTCTGATAGCAGGAATTTGGAGATGGCTTTAGGCCTCAGAATCTTATGTGGAAGACCAAGAGACAGCCTTGGAAATGCAGGATACAGAACTTACAAGAAGGACAGACGGGGAAGTGGTTGTCTCCCATGTAATGACCACATATATCATCAACAGCTTTTTTAAAATTTTAAAATAACTTTAGGTTTACAAAAACATTACAAAGTATACACTCTGTTCTGCTCCTTCAAAAGTTAACTCCCCTGTAGTAAGCTTTTCTGTCAGCTGCCAGCTCACAAAGAATGACATGGAAACTTATTATTAATTATGAAAGCTTGGCCTTTAGCTTAGGCTTGTTTCAACTAGCTCTTTTAACTTAACCCATTTATAATAATCTATGTTCTGCCACGTGACATTCTGTCTCTTCCATCTTGTACTTCCTGTTTCCTCTCTGTGTCCGGCTGGTGACTCCACCTTTCTCCTTCCCAGAGTTCTCTCATCCCCGAAAGTCCAGCCTAAACTTCCTGCCTAGCTATTGGCTGTTCAGCTTTTTATTACACCAATCACAGCAATGCATCTTCACACAGCATACTAATATCCTGGGACACTCCCCAGAAACCAGTATAGTGATCATAATCAGGATATGGGTGTTGCTACAAATCTATTAGTTATCCTACAGATTAATTTTGTAGAATTAAGTGCAGATTTAATTTCAAATGAAATAATTCAGATCTCTCCAAATGTCCCACAAATGACCCCTTCCATGGCCAGGATAAACCCGGGGTCCCACAGTATACAGTTAGCTGCCACCTTTTCTTCATTTCCTTCAAGGACTAGTTTTTCTACTTTGTACTTGGTGCCCTTGGATGCTAGGAGGGGGCCTTGGATGCCCTGGGACTAGAGTTCTAGACAGTTATGGGTTTGAACCCGGGTCATCTGGAAGGGCATCAAGTGCTCTTAGCTACTGAGCCATCTCTCCAGTCCCGAGGGATATCATTGATGGCTGTTAAAGCGTCTACAATTCTGGGTTTGTCTTGTGTCTCTTTGTGATTAAATTCAGGTATTTATTCTAAGCAAGAAAATCACAAGAAATACGAGTCCTTCTATACCACTACATTTTTTTTTAATGTAACAAAATATTTAAAGGCAAATGCTCTATACATGAGAGAGGCTGAATTTGTGTTTTGAGTGTCTGAAAAATCTAGAGATTTACCTCTTTCAGAAAATCAATGTAGAAAAACATACCTTTTTTTGAAAATTAACGAAGAACATAATTTATCGAGCCGGGAGAGTGAAGCCACCACCCCCCCTCCTGCACTCTGTGGCCTGCTGTACTTTCCTTCACTGTCTCTCAGCCCTTTATTTTCAAATGCTCCACATCACCAGCAGTGATCTTGTCCACCCACCATGGGTAGGAGGATCTTCTGGACTTCTAGGATGGCTCAGTCCTTTGGGAAAGATTTGTGTAATTGCTTATGACAGTAGATCTAAAAGTAATAAAAAATCTGGCTGCTATCTATTGTCAAGCAAAAAAATTACTTTTTTTCTGGAAAGAAAGAACTAAATATGGTTGAGTAGACAAAGACACGCATGCTTTGGCACGTGTGAAATTTGCCAGAAATGAAAACATTAAACAGACTTCAGAAAGCACAGTTGCTAGGTTAGAAACAGCTCATGGATTAAAGAGGTAGGAGAGAAACAGTTCACCACAGTAGATGGAGAGAGGAAGCCGAGTGGGATTGTGAGGGAGAACAGGGCTGGGAAACTTTGGTCTGCTCTGTGAGAGCTGGTGAATTCAGGATGAGCTGTGCTGAGCGACAGGCCAGAGTGTGCTTGTCTTACATGAACAACATCTGCCTTGCTTGAGCTGTTGTGGAATAAACTAAGGGTGTCATCGTAGGAAAGTATTCAGAGCGTCTAAAGTAAACTTGTTTGTCCATTTGGCGCTGGCCCCTGAGGTAGAGAAGACAGAAGACAGAGAACAGGAGGCCTTCATTCTTAGACCTCAATGCCAGTGATCTTGTTCTTGAACAAAATCATATTTACTTAACTCATACAAGGAAACAAAGGAGAAAGGGGGCTGGAGAGATGGCCCAAAGGTTAAGAGTGTTTGCTGCTTTTGCAATGGACCAAGTTTTGGTTTCTAGAACCTGCAGGGAGGGTTACAACTGTCTGTAACTCCAGGGGATCAATACCATCTATGGCCTCCTCAGGAACCAGACACACACATGGGGCACATACACACATATTGGCAAAACACTCATGGGCATCTGTCTCAACTTACTGTGACTCATCCCACTTCACCCCATCCCATTTGGAATGTGTGACACTGTGTACTCCATTTATTTACAGCTATGGTTTGGATTGGGGTGCCCCCAGAAGGCCCCCCAACTTCCTGTGTTGGGAGTTTGGTCACTGACTAGTGGAGCTATTTGGGAAAGTTCCTGGAGCTTGAGGAAGTGGGACCTAGCTTGAGGGAGCTGGTCACTGGAACCTTGTCTTTGGGTACTGTATCTTGTCCTGACCCCTTCTCTGTCCACCGGGATGTACTGTTCATTGCCCAGAAACACAGAGCCAAGTGACCATGGACTAATCCTGAAGTCATGAGCCAAAAACATACTTCCCCTTCTCTGAGGCAATTCTTTTGGGTGTTTGTAGAGTGTGCAAGCGTGACTAAATTTACCTGCCATGACCCCTCAGGGTCTGCACATACTGACCTCTCCTCAAACCAAAGGTTCTTCCCTGTCTTCCGGCCTCTCATCCAGCGTTCTATCTACATTCCTGCTTGTTTCTCACACATGGCTCCTTCCCCCGTCTCAGCTTGGCTGTTTCCTTCCTTCTGTGGGTTTTCTCTCAGGCTCACTATATATTTCTTAGAATTATCAACTTTCACATTGATCTCCAACTAGTTCTCCTAGGGCAGCCATAGCAAAGCGCCACTAGCTGGGTCACTTAAAACAGAAATGGATACAGTTCTCAGGCTAGACATCCAATGCTGTGGTCCTGACCGGCCCAGGCTCTTCCTTCCTGGGGTTGTAGGTGTATCACTCTACTGTCTACTCCAGTGTCATGTGCACATCCCCCCTGGTGTTCCTTTCTGCATTGTCACATGTCCTTCTATTCTCTGTGCTTTTGCTCAGATTTCCATCTGACGTGGCACCAGGTATTGTATGACTTTCCTCCATTTGACTACTCACATTTGTAAAAGTCAACTTCTAATTAAAGAGGCATTCTGAGGGTTTGAGTGGACAAGAATTTGGGAGAGGGACACATTTCAACCCAGAACATTATTTCAAATTTATCCTAGTCACTTTCCTTTTAGACGTTCCTTGGTAGGTGAACTGTAGACTTCAACTCAGTATGTGGAACGATGAGCTTAATATTGTGCTGTTCCTTTAAGTAGAACCCGCTCTCTCTGAGGAGACGACTGTGAGCACCTTCCTTCCAGTTACTCGGGTTGGAAATCTTGGCATCATCTTCCTTTTCCTACCAACAACCAGTCTTCTGGCCTCTTGACTTGTGCGTCAGTGGCGCTCATGTCCAATCTCTCTGTTCAAACCATAGTTCATTGTCTAAATGGATCCTTTTGACTTGGAGACCTGGAGGGTCAGGAAGATAATACCACTAGTTCAACTTGGAGCCACGGCCCAGTGGAGTGGGCAAGGGACTCTGGGGGGAGGCTGGAGAGAGCTGGCCTCATCTCTAAATACTGATGTTCACTCTTATCATTTCCTCCAACACCCCATAGGGATTCACGGTCTGTCTGCAATATCAGGATTCAAACTCTTGGCCTCTGACCTGAACTAAATAAATCAATAGTGTCCTTGATATGTTACCAGGGACAGCCCTGTCACAGCCATAGCAGTGAGAGCATCCTAAAATACACCTTGGAATTTGCCATTTGCTTGAAGGGTTCTTCATTATCTGAAGTGGCAGCTGGCCTCCTAGATAGTAGCCCCCACATCAAGCCATGTGTAAGAGCAGCTAGGAGGAAAATTCTGGAACTGTGTGTATTTGCATACTAAAGTAGAAGGAACATAAGCAGTACTGGCATTTATTGATTGATTGATTGATTGATTGATTGTGTATATGCATGTGCATGCATGTGTGGGAGCCAGGGGTTGACACGAGGCATCTCCCTTATTTTTTTGAGGCAGGATCTCTCCTGGACCTGGAGCTTACCATTTCAGTTGTCCTGACTGTCTACCCCCTCCTCGCCCACACCTGCTTGGATTGCACATGTGATTAGGTGTTTACACAGGTAAGAGGTCCCCACACTTGCACAGCAGGTGTCTTACCTACTGAGCCGCATCTTCGGCTCCATACAGTTATTATATGGATGGATATCCCAATAATATCTGTGAGTATCTCTGCATCCCTGTGGTTCCAGACAGATTGCAGAGGAGCCAAAGCTCCACCACGCAGAGGGTGTCAGTGGGAGTCCTTCTGTCCCATGGGTTACTTCAGTCCAGAGCAAAAGGTTTTATATCCAGTTTTAACTAAACTTGAAATTTGAATGAGAGGCTTAAAACTGTTGCAAAGATTAAGGCGCTAATAAAAAGAGGCTAAAAAGATACCTTGGCGTGGCCACACCCTTTGTCAGCTGCCTTATGAGGTCACAGGAACGGCAGTTCGGGAGTCCTAGTAAGCAGCTGGCTAAACAATGTTATAGAGTAGATTCATTTTAGAGAAAAGATTTCTTTTTTTTTTTGAGACAGGATTGGCTATACAACCAGGCTGCTTTTAAATTCATGATCTTCCAGCCCTGGGCTCCCAAGTTCTGTGATTACAGGCCTATGACAACACGCAAGTTGGAGAAGATACTTTAAAAATGAAAATTTACATCTGGTTACTGCAAACTGTGCTTTGAAGATGTGCTTCTGCTGGTGGGAAGTCATCACAACCAGCAAGACACTGAAACAGCCTTTACACATTCTTACGTAAACCTTCACCAGCTAGATAGCCTGACATATCAGTAGGGTAGCCCAGGTACGTAATTTCTAAGTAAGAGAATTTTTAAGTAAATGAATATACCTATATTAAATATATACTCAGATCAGCGGTGTGTGTGTGTGTGTGTGTGTGTGTGTGTGTGTGTGTGTGTGTGTGTGAATGGAGTACATGGTCAAAAATGTTGAGAATAGTGTCCTAACAGAGTCATCTTTGTGTTCTGTAGTTGTGCATATTAACACCCTAGATGTACCTCCCAACTGTCTTTTCAACCCTCTCTCCACTGCATCCTTTACACTGGCCAGACCTATGTCTCATGTATCCTACTGAGGTTTGAATGTGTGCCCTTAAAAGCATGTGTTGGAGGGAGGGGCGGCTGGAGAAACGGCTCAGTGGTTAAGAGATGTATTGCTCTTGCAGAGGACCTGGGATTGGTTCCCAGCACTCACACCATGGTTCATAATCACCTGTAGTTCCAGTTCCAGGTGATCTGGTGCCCTCTTCTGGCTTCTGCAGCCAGCAGGCACGCACATGGTACACATACATAAATTCAGACAAAACACTCAAGCACATAAAAAAGAACTCTTTCATTTAAAATAAAAGTGTGTGTTGGAAGGTGGGGCTGTGTGGATGGGGTCATTAGATTAATGCTGGCATCACAGGAGTGAGTTTATTATTGAAAGAGTAGGTGGGTTCTCTTGTTGCTGTCCAAAACCCTCTTGTGATGCAGCAAGACCCACCCTCTTGAACTTGGACTTCTTAGGCCCCAGAATCACAGAGAATAAGCTATGTTCATTGTAAGAAGCCTGGTTTGTGGATTTATAGTAACATAAAGTGGATGCGACAAGCCCATTCTCACACTTCTTCAGTTCCAGCTTTGACTCTATCCACACGAGTGCATTTTTACTGCCTACAACTATAGTTTGGATGCTGAATGTCCTGCAAAGGCTTGTGTGCTACAGGTTTGGTCCCAGGGCAGTGTTCCTGGGAGGAGGGAGTTTTAGGTGGTGGAGCTTACTGGGAGTTCCTTAGGTCATTGTGGGGTGTGTCCTCAAAGGGATTTGTGGACTTTTGATCCTCTTCTCTTTTTCTACTTCTCAGCTGTGGGGCTTTGAATGAGAAATATCTCTCATAGGCTTATGCATTTGAGTACTCGATCCCTTGGTGGTACTGTTGGGGTGTATGTGTTATGAAACCTTTAGGAGGTAGAGACTTGATGAAGGTAGTATCACTGGGGGTGCACTTTGAGGGCTTATATCCCATTCCATCTTTCTCTCTCTCCTTCCTACCCTTCCTGTCCCTCCACCCCATGTTCCTGGAAATGTGTTTCTGTTCCTGCTGGCACGCCATGCCTTGCTGGCCATTAAGAACTCTAGCTGATGGTACCATGAGCCAAAGTAAATTCTTCATTCTTTGTATTGCTTTTGGTCACGGAATTTTATCACAGCAATGGAAAAGTGACTAATACACCAGACGTGAGACAAACAGTTCACGCTACTGGGGCTTCTCTGTCACTGCCATCCTACACACCCACCAGAGTCCCAAAGCAAAGGTTCTATTCAGTGTCAGCCTGGGACCTCCCAAACTGTGAGCTGAAGTAGACCTTTCAGAGTAAGCCGGTTACCTTTTGTTGTTGTTATGCAGATATGGAAATGACTGACACTTCCATTCTCCTCAATCTTCCTCTTCTTTCCAAGGTGGGAGTCAAATGTTGTCTCCCTAATCCTGTCTTGGTCCTCGGTCAGCCCAGTGTTCACGTTTGTGCTTGCCCACAATGTTTCTCACTACTCTGTTCAGCTTCTCAGGAGGTAGGTATGTGTGTGTGCGCATGTGTGTACATGTGTGTGAGTGTGTGTGTGCACCCGTGCATGTGGTGACTCTGCTCTAGATGTCTGATTTTCATTCTGTCACTCTCTTTTCTAATTCAATAAGGGGCTTATTATCCATTCTGTATCACACACACACACACACACACACACACACACACGTACATACTCACACATATACAACACACATACATATACACACACATATACACACCACACACATATACACACACATACATACCACCCACACATACACACCACACACATATACACACACATACATACCACACACACATACACACCACACACATATACACACACATACATACCACACACACATACACACCATACACATATACACACACATACATACTCACACATACACACCACATACACATACACACACACCACACACACACTACACATACACACTACACACCACACACACACATACCATACACATACCACACACACATATACACACACATACACACCACACACTACACACACACACACCATACACATACCACACACACATATACACACACATACACACATATACACACTATACACACATACACACACACCACACACACATACACACACACCACACACATACCACACACACTACACATTCACACACCACACACACATACACCACACACACATACACACACATAAACACACACACCACACACACATACACACACATAAACACACACACACACACACACACACCACACATATACACCACACACATACACCACACACACATACACCACACACACATACACATACCATACATACCACACACACACACCCCACACCACACACATACCCCACACACATATACACACACCACACACACATACACACATCACACCACACACACACACACCACACACACACACCACACCACACCACACCACACATACACACATCACACCACACACACACACACACACACCACACCACACCACACCACACATACACACATCACACCACACACACACACACACACACACACACACACACCACACCACACCACACCACACCACACATACACACATCACACCACACACACACACACACACACACACACACACACACACACACCACACCACACCACACATACATACATACACACAAGGTAGAGAGAGACAGAAAGACAGAAACTCCTGGCCTCCTAGGCTGACCTGGAACTCTCCTTACAGCCCAGGCTCAGTTTCCCAAGTGCTGGGGTTGCAGACACAGACCATCATGCCCAGCCTCATGGCTAATGGTTTTTCGTAATTGATCTGCTATGTCAAAGTTCTCAAGGTGGTGGTGTCTGATACTGAGCATGGTCTACGTCTTCTGTACACATGACAAGGGCCACTAGGAACTGGGGAATGACAGACACTGTCAGTTTTCACCTTCTTTCGTACCAGGAAGCTCTTTTCTTCCTCTCTGGAATTGCTTATTGGGGACATTTTTACAGTAACTGAACATGGCGAAGAGCAGAGGATGCAATTTCAGATGAGACAATGAGACAAAAACAGATGATTTTCCATTTTGTTACAAAAACAATCCTTCCTACTGATCAATAGCTGGCCTCACTTCTAGCTGGAAAAACATTTTCTTGGAAACTTATGTTTAATCTACTTTTAGCAGGTTTTTTTTTTTTCCCCAAATGAAACACCTTTTTTAAAACCTGAGCATGAATAAATTTTAAAGAGTAAATGTAAGAGAAATTAGACTTCTAGTCAAGAGAATCCACATTTGGACTTGGCTCAGAAATGGCTACTGAGGGAATGGTATGTTGCATTAATTTGTATAAAATGGCTTTCATGTTTGCTTGCTTCATTTGTTCCAAGCATTGCCTAGAATGATCTTCATTGTTTGTTTGGAACCAGACCAAAAAAAAATCAAGTTCCAATCATGTCTCACTGTATTTTCAAGCAAAAAAAACCCCAAAAAACCAAAAAATCCCAAACAAACAACAGCAACCCCCCCAAGCCCCCCCCCCAAAACCCAATGTGTGTATTGTAAAAATGGTTAGAGATATGTTTTGGCTAAAAGAGGTTGATTCTCGGTTCTTGTTGGCAGGAGTTTGAATTGTTTGAACGGTTCTAAAAATGTATTAGGTATTCATAAAAATGTACATATTCTTTGATCTTGCAATTTCATTTCTTACAGTGTATTCTGAAGGTTTTAATTCTGGAGATTTAGCAATTAGGGGTGTTCACATCAGCATTGTTTCTGAGAATGGTAAATGTTAGTAGACAAACCACGTGATCCATTCAAGGACATCGATCAAATGAATGATGTCATGAGCTTGCTGGCAGACAATACACATCGCATCATGGGAGAATATTCAATGATGCAACACGTTGCTAGGGGAATCAGACAGGCTCTACATAGTTTGACTGCAGCTGGTTATAGAAAAAAAGTGTGGACGAATTTAATTTCCAACTTCCTTTAGGGCAAGAAGCTACACTTGTTTTTAAGCCCTACACCCTGTGACTCTAACCTCCACCTAGTATGATTGCACAACGGTACTTCCAACATTGCCCTCCTCCGACTCCCATCCCCTCGGCCTGCTGTTTCGTTCTTTCACATGCTACCTCTTGTCTCGGGAAGCCAACTTCTCTAGGCAAATCGCTTTCCTAACCAAGATTTTGTGGAAACATAAACAATCAATTCTCTAATTCCCCACAACCTAGAGGCCTGGGGCTGCAATGACACCCACCTCAGCTTTCCAGAGGGCTTGGGCAGAATGGTGTGGGAACTGCAAACCAGAAAAGGGAAACTTCAAGTTGGGTACCAAATATATTTTCTCCCAGAAATCTTTTGCATGAGTCAGGCATTCCCATCCTCTCTGACTGTGCATTTTCTTCACCTCAGGCCTATTATCATTTTGCGAGAAGAAATGTTATGCTATTTTCTTTCAGCTCCTGCCCTCCTGGAACCTTTTCCACCAAGCTTTTTGAAAGCCTGAGTGGGGAGAACAGTACTCCTAAAGGAAACATGAATTGCAGAAGTGAATTCTGCCCACACCATGGATGGTAACACATTGTTGCATGGAGTCCATCAGCCTCGTGACCGAAGCTGCTCCATTTCAGAGTGGGATCTTAGGTTTGAGTATCTAAAAAGTCCCAAAAGATATCCCTCCCTCTCTACTCTGCAACCCACCAAACAGAGGGATAATTTGACCTCTAAAGAAAGGCTAGCTATTATTTTCAATTGTAAAACCTGCTTGACAACAGAAGAAATACCTTTGCTGAGAGAGAGTCAGCAGCAGCCTCAGAGAAGGAATTCAGTGTTATTCTCTCTCTCTCTCTCTCTCTCTCTCTCTCTCTCTCTCTCTCTCTCTCTCTCTCTGTCTGTGTGTGTGTGTGTGTGTGTGTGTGTGTGTGTGTGTACAACCCCAGACAGAATAACTCTACAATCCTGACAGTCTGAGGCTTCTAGGGAGAGGGTCTATCAGGGTCACACTGTTGTGGGACAAGCTAAAAGCTCCACAGCACCTTAAAACATTGCATTTATTAGCTTGTGGCTCTGTGGGTCAGGAGTCTAGTGTGGCTCAGCTAGGGTCCTCTGGCTTGGGCTCTCTCTCAAGTCTACAGTCTGAGTGGTGGCTGGGTCTTATTGAACCCCAGACTCAACTGGGAAGGATGTGTGTCTCTGTTCAGGTGAGACTCAGTAAGGTCTTGGGGCTGGGTGTGGTGTCACACTTCGGTAATTCCAGCACTCCTGAGGGACAGTCAGGAAGGTCAGGAAATTAATCTTTGCTGCATAATGAGTTCAAGGCTAGCCTGGGCTAAAGGAGTTTGTCTGTCTCTGTCTCTCAAAATAAAGACTCAGGTTGTGCTGGTTAGTTTTAGTCAACTTGATACAAACCTAGATGTATCTGGCAAGAAGAAATCTCAGTTGAGGAAGTGACTATCAGATTGACCTGTAGGCAAGTCGGCTAGGGCACTTTATTGATTAGTTATTACTGTGAGAGCATCCAGCTCATGGTGGGTGATGCTGAGTAGTATAATAAAGCAGGCTTGTAGCTGGGAGGTGGTGATGCATGTGTTTAATCCCAGCACTTGAGAGTCAGAGGCAGGTGGATATCTGTGAGTTCAAGGCCAGCCTGGTCCACAGAGCAAGTTCCAGGACAGCCAGGACTGTTACACAGAGAAACCCTATCTCAAAAAACCAAAAGAAAAGAAGAAGAAAAGGAGAAGGAGAAGGAGAGGAGGAGGAGGAGGAGGAGGAGGAGGAGGAGGAGGAGAAAGAGGAGAGGGAGAAGGAGAGAAGGAGAAGGAGAAGGAGAAGGAGAAGGAGAAGAAAGCAGGCTAAGCATGCCATGGAGTGCAAGCCACTAAGCAGCAGTCCTTCAGTTCCTGCCTCCTGTTTCCTGCCTTGCTTCAGTTCCTGTTTGGGCCTCCCTCTATGGTAAACTTCCTTCTGTTTTAATTTGTACTTAAATAAAGCTTCATGTTATTAGTCTTTGGACTCCTGGGCTTTATCTGCAGAGTTCTATGCACTTTAAAACAGCTATGCTGATATTGTGCTAAGTGAAAAAAGCCAGACACAAAAGGCTGTGTTTTGGAACATTCCACTCACAAGTAATGTCCAGAATGGACAGATCCATAGAAACAGATTAGTGGTTGCCAGGGATAATGGGGAGGCGGGACTAGGAAGTGACTGCTGATGAGAACGGCAACACAATGTTCTGGAATAAGTAGAGCTCGCTGGACTTACTGAGACCTGCTGCAAGGTTCATGACTGATGCCCTTAGTGCAAAAGACAGATTCACAAGAGAAAAACTAAAACATTTACTTAACTAAAATTTTACATGACACTGGTGCTGTCAGGAACACCCCCCCACCCCCACCCCCAAACCAAGGAAAATTCTATCTTACTGCACAACAGGGTGGGGTGTGATGGGTCAAAGGCAGGTGTAATGCAGGGACCACAGCAAGCTTTGTTCAGTCTTTCCCTGGAGTCTCCATCTATTGTCTCATGTTACACAATTTATAGTTCAATAAAGCTCCTCTCTCTCTCTCTCTCTCTCTCTCTCTCTCTCTCTTCCCTCCCCCTCTCTCTTTCTCTCTCTCTCCCCCCTCTCTCTCTTTCTTTCTCTCTCTTCTGTCTGTCTTTTTTCTTTATCTCCCTCACCCACCTCTCACTCTTTCTTTCCTCTGTTGTACCCAGAGTCCCCCCAAAACTGAATCTGATGCAAAAGCAGAGTCTTTGTATTGTTTTTTTGTTTGTTTGTTTTTTTTTGTTTTTGTTTTTGTTTTTTCGAGACAGGGTTTCTCTGTGTAGCTTTGTGCCTTTCCTGGATCTCACTGTGTAGACAAGGCTGGCCTCGAACTCACAGAGATCCGCTTGCCTCTGCCTCCCGAGTGCTGGGATTATTGTTACGAGTTAACTCAGGACTCTGTCCGTCTGATGCAGCAGCAGAGCAGGAGAGACCCCAAGTAGTAATAGGGCAGGGTTTTTAAAGCAAGGGGGAATTTGGGTCTACAGACTATACAGGAACAGACTCAGGATTGGTTTATGTGAGTGGCATTCATGTTAGTAACTTTTAAATTGGCTTGGGTTAGTTGGGGTTACAGTTATCCATTTTGGGGCAGGCCTGGACAGGACCCAGAATTGTCCTTGAGCTGCCATTGGGGCTGGCTGGCCTAGCAAGCACTGACTGTGGGGGACTGACTCAGTGGCCCAGGCTTCCACATTGACACATGCACGTAGCTCTAAGTTGGTGAGGGGTCTCTGATAGTAAACAACTGGCTGAGCCTTGAACAGTCAGAGTACGTGCAGAAAGGGAGCTACTGCAAGGACTATGTCTTTTGTTCATGGCCCTCCCAGAAGCTGCTTGCTCAAGTCTCAGGAAACTGAAATTGAGGCCTGATCTCTGAGAGAAGACTGACAGCCTGTTATGGCATCTGCTTGGTCCTTTCATTTCCTCTTGTTGTTGTTGCTGTTGAGACACCAAAAGTGAGGTATCACTCCATCGCTTCAGCTGGCCTGGAACTCTCTAGGTAGATAAGAACTCTAAGTAGACTAGCACTCAAGGGTTAATGCCTGCTTCTACCTCCTGAGTGGTTGGATCTAAAAGCATGTGCTGTCACACTGAGCTAAGGCTGCTACTTCAAAAAACAAATCTGTAATTGCTTGTCCTTGAGGTGAGGGGTAATTCTTTGATTGCAATGTCACAGACCAATGGAAAGAGTCTTGCTGGCCATGGGGTGTGGTGCACAGTGTTGAGATAGTACAGTCAAACAGCCAAATTTGTTTCCAGACTCTGTACTGTCAGCTTTGGCAACTTTCTATCCTGACCTATGAGCCTTTACAAAGGCAATACACTGATAGTTGAGGGTGTTGTGTTGAAGGTCAGTTGTGCTAGCCAGTGTACCTATCTGGCTCAGGCTGATCATAGCTCTGACCTCTTTCTTCCTTCTATCCTAGAAGACTGCAGAGGTGCTTAGGTCAGTGACAGAGCTGGGATCTGTTTCCTGGCATCCAAACTAATGCACCAGCTCTTGAAACTAACTTTTCTGCCACCACTCAAGAGAGACTTAATATGAATTATGAAAGCTTGGCCTTTAGCTTAGAGTTTTCCCTAGCTAGCTCTTAGAACTCAAATTAACCTGCTTCTATTAATCTACATTCTGCTATGTGGCTTTTACCTTTCCTCAGTACGGCACATCTGACTTGCTCCTAGTCTGCTGGACAAATTCCAGTGCCTAGATTCCTCCTCCTCTTCCTCTCTCTGCCTGGAAATCCCACCTATCCTCTCCTGCCTAGCTATTGGCCATTCAGCTCTTTATTAAACAAATCAGAAGGTGCCTTGGGCAAAGACACAACTTCACAGCGCACAAAAAGATTACCCCACAACACACTTTATCTTTCTCATCAAGGACAAAGCCCTGTAACTGTCACTTAGTATATATACATATCTATATCTAACAGGACCTGGCACAGGTTTGCAAATTGGTGCCATGTTCTCTTTTGACAGACGGCTGGAACCCTTTCTTTGCTTCCTGTCAGCAGGCCATTCTGGCAGGCTTCCCTTCTACAGCAGTGCACTGTCCATGCTCAACAACCAGAGAATTGGTTTGTATTGTGTGCTAATTTCCATAGTGTAAATACTTTCACCGAAGCTGATTTCAAACTACCAACATGATATCATAGCATGATCATGAGCATAGAGTTGGGAAAAATGTCTCACAACCAGTTCATTTAAGATGTGAGCCTGGGCCCAGTGTCTTACTGCCTCTGAGGGATAATTAAACCATGGCTGCTCAGCAGAGCTTGTAGACAATGTCCAGACACAACTGCTTTGGAAAGAGTGGTTTCCTCATAGGAAGATTCACAGCGTGACACCCCCATGGAACTTCTCTCTCCTGGGAATTCAGCACACAATTTTAAGCTCTAAACTAAGCTGAGAACCTGCACAGGTTTTTAATAGAAAGTGGGAAAGAGGTGGTTAGGAGTCCCAATCCTCTCTGGAAGAGGTGTTTTCTTTCTGACAGTGTGTGAATTTGTGTTGGAGACAGTACATCCAGGCTGTTCACAAAGTACCAGATGCTATGACTTGTAGCCTGAAGGAACTGTGTAAACATTTGACAAGGTCAAGATCATAGGGTGTATGCCAAGGGTGTATTACCAAGATAAAGGTGTTTAGTAAGTTGGCATCCTTACAAACAGAAGCTGTGAAAACTCAGAATACTGAAGCCCCCAAACCCATGGTATGGTTCAGCTCTTTTTGAGTGGCAGTTTACAGATGGAATACATTCCTGGAAGCAAAGCTTGATATAGATTAAGATGTTTTGTGGAAATTATCTGAAATGCTGGGGCCATTCAGAGATAGTAGGACAGGATGTAAGGGTGGAACGAGTTGTCATTTACCATGAGAACGGAGACTGGGGCCATGTTTGTCTACTCTTCTAGTCAGCAGTGTGGGTAAGCTGGAGCAGCCTAGCTACGATTCTCAATGGACTCTAGTGACTTCAAACAGCATATTTCTTCCCTGCAGAATAGTCCAACGTAGGGGTGCATTCCATTTGGCCGAAAATAGGGAAGTTCTGCCTTAAGAAGTAGATGTCTTAGTTAGGGTTTCTATTTCTGTGAAGAGACACCATGACCATGGTAACTCTTATCAAGGAAAACATTTAATTAGGGTGTCTTGCTTCTAGTTCAGAGATTCAGTCCATTATCGGCATGGTGGGACATGGTGGCGTGCAGGCAGACATGGTGCTGGAGCAGGAGTTGAGAGTTCTACATCTTGCAGGCAACAGGAAGTGAACTGAGACACTGGGTGTGGCTTGAGTGTATCTGAGACCTTTTAGCCTGCCTCTACAGTGACACACTTCTTCCAACAAGACCACACCTCCCATTAGTGCTGCTCACTTTGGGGGCCATTTTCTTTCAAACCACTACGGGAGATGTTTGAGGAAACAGGCTAAATGACTTCATTATCTTTAACATGTGGCTTCTAACACTTCCTGCCACCTAAACTCAGGCAGCAAACTAGGGTAGATGGTGTGTGTAGAGGAGGTGGGCCTGCTCTTTACCCACATCCTCTTTACCCACATTCTTGTACAGCCTGTATTTGCAAGAGGAACAATTCTTTTTTTCCCCCTTCTGATGTGTGTGTAAGCACAATGTGTATGTATGTGCACGTGTGCCAGAAGTGTGTGTGTGTGGAAGTCAGAGGTCAACTTTGTGGTTTTCTTCTACTTTTACAAGGGTTCTGAAGGTAGAACCCAGGCTGTCAGCCATGTGCAGCAGCTCCTTCACCCACTGATCTGTTTCACTGTCCCCTCAAGAGGAGCAGCTATTAGATGAAACAAGCATTGATTGAAGACCTGCATTTATCACAAGCCTGTGATTCTCCTTCACACTGCCTGCATGGGCCCTCCTTCTCTCAGAAAAAGTTTACTTGATTGAGGGAACAAAATCCTTTGGTGGTCAAGAAGTTCCATGTGCCACAGATAGGCACAATTTGTGGCCAAAATGGCATCAACTAAGAATTTTATTTTATCAGAAGAAATGGTCTGTCAGATAATCTAGGCCTATAGCCAATTTGAATGGACCAACGACACTGAGAAACATTAGGTGACTGTCCAGGCTGCCAGCTGTCTCTATCTACTCTTGCAAGACTCCCAAAAGTTGCTTGCATCCTTCTCCCATTTCTCAGGTATTATTATATTCCTTCTCAGGTCTTTGATGAGGTTGAAGACTAGCAGTTATAGTTACAACTATGTCTATGTGGTGGGACCATGACCTACTTTGTTTGTTCTCATTATCAAAGAAAGAAGCAGGTAATTGAGCATATGGCAGCCTCAGAGACTGCAGGCACGTCACTGGCAAGGTCGTGGTGCTGATGGCATGCGATGGAGAAGGGGCAGTACCACGCCAAAGCGTGAGTTGTCAGCTGTCCCTACGACGTCCAGGGCTCTGTGTTCCACCACACAAACCGGCGACCACACACAGATGGTTCCTTTGACGATGCTCCAAAAGCCATTTGGTGCACTTCAGTCTGTGCTTCGAGACAAGGCTTGGGCTTACCCAACAGGAATCCTTTCCTCCTCCTTCTCTGCAGACTAGGGCAGCCAGCTGTCTCCAGGCAGCTCCCTCACCGAGGACTGGAACATCAACAGCTCATGTGTTGGAAACGCCTTGTCCCATGTCACTCTCTTCCCCTGTTGGTGGCTTCTTTTCCTTCATTGCCGTTCTTCATATTTCACCAAGGGGAACTTAGTGGAAGAGCATAGCCTACAGATCCATCAGGTTCCAGACACTGGACCCTTCTAGAACTAGACTGCCCAGAGGTGCTTAATCACTAGGTTCCCTTGGGTCCCTTGGAAATGCCTTGGAGTTGATTTTCTTTTATTTGTTTGGGGTAAGAAACTGCATGGCTTCCACAGGGGTCTAGAAGTGTGATTTTTCCTGCAGGAACACCAAGTAGCCCAATATTAGGAAGTTTCCACTGCTTAAATATATTTCCTGCTCCATATAAGACAATAAGAATTCAGATTCTTTTTCAGACACATGAGATCAAAATGCCCATTGCCAATATTTATTGACTCTTAGTAGATAGTAATCTGCCTTTTAATGTTTCATTTGCTAGAACAATTGAATGTGGAAAAATCCTAGCGACTACCTGGATATGACGAATAGATGCCATTTCACTTGTAAACTCTAATAGACAGGTTCTGCTTACTTAAATATTGTTTTGAGAAGAACTGTGGTCATCTACTTTCAGAGTCTACTATGGTGAGGGAGTCAGAAGCAGTGATGTGTTTGCAGTAGCCATTCATTCATTCATTCATTCATTCACCAAATATTGAGTGACTTTCTTCCAGGGGCTAAGACACAGTTTTGGTTGTCAAAGCTATATTCTGCTACACACTCATCTTCTAAGAGATGACTCTGTTTGTGATCTTTGTTGGATTTATTATTTTGCAGATCCATATAAAGCAAATGATTTATCTGACGTACTCAAAGAGTCTTCCAGAATACTGTCTGGTTATCTACCTGTGGCCTTTTCATTTCTCACCTAGTGGAGTTGTTTGTATTTTTCATTCTACAGCTGTGGTTGCAGAAAATCTGTTATCTGCTCCCCAGTCTGTTTAAGGGCTGACCCGTTCCCCACCCCACCACAGGCTGTAGCCCAGGAATAAGGAATCCTTTCCTCCTCCTTCTCTACAGTAATGCTGGGGAAAATTCCTGTTTGTTGGCAAAGATTGTTGTGTGATCATATTAGACAAGGACCCTCTATCAGGGTTACAGGATGCCTAAGAGGCCTAGGAGCCCTGATGCCTGAGAGGGGGTGGGGCCCTGATGCCTGAAAGGGGGTGGGGACCTGATGCCTGAGAGGGGTAGGAGCCTTATGCCTGAGAGGGGTGGGGATCTGGTGGGTCAAGGTATCAAATAGTAGTTGGATGAATTTTTCCATGGCTGGAGTCCAGGAAACTTTCCCTTGCTATGACTCTGTTGTTTAAAATCAGCTGGTTCTGCCCAGGGCTTTGAAAGCAGGCATCTCTGGACGGGCAGAGAGATGTCTGGGAAGAGAGGTTCGTTTTTCTCCTCAGGATCCAGTTTACCCCTGCAATTCCTGCACAGGGGTGTGTGTCTCCTTAAGGTGCTTTCAGTCTGAACTCCAAAGTGCTGCAAAGCCAGCTCCTCTCCTTGTGGTCTTCGTGGAAAATTAGTGTGGACAGTCCTGCCTGCAGAGTCCAAAGCAGCCCCTCAGAGCGTGAACCCTGGGCCAAGATGGAGGACAAACTCATGCCACAGCAGGGAAAGCTTTGTGTGATGTCAGAAACTCCTCTGAGAAGCTGCAGAGGCACTGAGGTGTGTAGCCCTGTAAGGAGTGTTGGAAGGGTTTCTGGGATATTAAGAAAAAAAAATCTGCAATGGATAGTCTAAACCACATCTGCCCACAGAAAAAGGGCTTAAGAAGCTCGTAGCCTGTCACTACTCAAGCAGGAGTTTGGGGGGGCCCATCTCAAATCCCCCTTCATACACCCTTCACATCATCCACAGACAATGTCAGCAGGCTTTTTGTCTGGTCAGTCTCTGGTAGATAGCACTTCCTAAGCCCAACTTGAAGGCTTGGGAATTAACCCCAGCTGTGCTCAGAAGGTGAGGGACAGGAGGTGGTGGGTGGGTAAACCTCACTGCTTACTTTCTTCTTAGTGACCTAAGGGGTTCACCTCACGACCTCCCAGGGTGTTGCAGTGGAACGGAAGCCCAGCTTTCTGCAACATCATTTCTCATTGTGGCTTCACTGGCTTATCTCCTCATTCTCCTTAGTATGCTTTAACTGTAAGCAAACACCGGAGACAGCGGGCGTAGGAAGAGAAAAGGGATACTTTGGCTCACAGTCCTGGAGGTTTCAGTCTGTAGTCCAGTACCCTTGGGAGCTTTGGGGGGAGTGGGGGGCAGAGTGGGCTGGAGCAAACCCCACTCACTCACCTTATATCCAGAGAGCAGGAAAGAAAGTGAGAGACAGGCTGTGGCTGGGGCCTCAATCTTCTCTGAGGGCTTGCCGCTAATGACTTAAAGATGGCACCATCCCAGAGAAGGAGCTTTTGTATGTTGACTTCTGCAGATAATCGAGATCTGGATTATAGCACTGGTTTCCATTTCCAGCTCAGTCATTGAGGTAGCTCATCTTGACCAGTAACTTGACTGGACTGAGAAGTGCCTAGGACATTAGAGGCCCCACAATTCCAGGCGTGTCTGTGAGGCAGTTTCAGGGGATTAAGAAAGGGGAAGAAGGCCTGCCCTGAACTTGGGCAGTAGGCTGGGACATGGATGGGCTAAAAGAAGAAAGAAGAAGGTAGTGTGAGAGCCAAAGTTATGTTTTTAAGTGTTAATTACTGTGCTTAAGAGAGCCACAAACCAAAAATGCTTCTAACTTGTAAGCCCCTTGCTCATGGACAGATACTTCCTGAAATGCTGGAGGCTATTGTTTATGGGGAATAACAAGCCACATGTTTTCACTCCCCTAAACAAGTTTGTCTGACCCAGCTGCACCAGATGTGCTTGATCATGTGTAGGCAGGAGGTAACAGTGGGCAAGAAATACAGCAGGATATATGCTTGCACCTGATTGGGTCTGATGGGAATTACGGTGACCTTGAACTTTTGACTTTTTCATTCCCTGCAAAATGTGAATTGTGGCCATTTCCTGGGAACCCCAGAGTGGTCCTGGCCAGAGGCCATCCTTCTGGCCAGTATTTTTGCTACTATTATGAATCATAATGTAAATCTCTGTGTTTTTTGATGGTCTTAGGCAACTTCTGTGAAAAGGTCATTCAACCCCCAAAGGGGTCATGACCCACAGGTTGAGAAACACTGCTAGAGTGCGCACCCCTCCCCCCCCTGCCCCCCAGGAAAGATCTCAGGATGCTGTGGCAGAGCTGAGCTGCTCGGAGGTTTCATGGGACCCACAGCCTTCTTTGCTCTGTTGGTGGGTAGATCAATGTTTGCACAGCTAGGGTTTATCTTCTCTGTGTTGGGAGGCCCCACAGGGTGAGCAAAGGCATAATCAGAACTGGATGGGAGATGTTCCAGTGTGAGGGAAGACAGCACCTGCCTGTGGGGATCACTGGGAGGAACCACACCTCTTCACTGATGCTGGTGACGTCTGTGGGACTCAGTTCAAGGGCATCTGCCAGCGAATGCTGTGAGCTGGGGCCAGGAGGAGGACATGACAGAGAATCTCTGGCCTGAAGGATCACAGGTTCCCTTTCTTGTGAAAAATCAGCATCCTTGTGGGATAGCCAGACACACCATCTCCTAGAAGATGCCAGCTCCCAGGGCACAGTGGTTTTGTTTGCCAGGGATAGCTGTGTGAACGGTGTCTTAGGTTTAGGCCACTGTGGTCTGTGGACACAAACAGAGCAGGCTGATCTTCCTTCTCCTCTCCTGGAATCTAACACTGGGAAACGGCGTTTCTCAGCTGTCTTTGTTTTCCCTGTTTGTGAGGTAGTACAGCCGTGAGGGACTGTCCCCAGCCCAGACTGGAGTGCCGAGCAACCACATCTGTAGGACATTACTCTGAGTTTTGCTCCCTGTGACATGGTGACATGTTGGGCTCAGGCCTGGACTATTGGCAGGGACAGGAGAAGGAAATGAAAAAATAGTTATTTGTTTTTTAAATTTTTTATTAGTTCTTTGAAAAAATTGTAAAATGCATATTTTGATCACATTCACCCAATCCCCTAGCTCCTTCTAGATCCACCCTTCTCTTCCCTACCCACCCAATTTTCTGTTCTTTCTTGTTCAAATTCATCTGTCAAGGTCAGTGTGTGTTACCTATATATTCTTGGCTGTGTAGCTTTCCTCTGGATAGTGGTCAACTTAGCAGGGCTACACTCTTAAAGTCCGATTCTACCTTTCCCAGATGCTACCAATTGCCAATAGCTGCTGGTTTGGGGTGGGACTCCATTGCCCACCCCACCCCCATGTTGGATTTGCTGTGCCCTGAGCATGCACAGGTCTTATGCATGCCGTCCCAGATGCTGTGAGTTATATGTGTGGCTGTCTGGCTGTGTGGTTATCTGAGAGAGGAAGTGTTTCTTTCCTGGCCTGATTCCCTTAGCTTTTCCTAGGCATTTCTCCCTTTCCTGACCTCTACTGGGGTCTCCTCCTGCACCTGGTCTTCCTCATACTCTGGGCTCCTCCTAATTCCTTGAAAGTCCGCTGAGCTAAGAAACAAGTGAACCCTGGGTAATGACCAGTACACTGGTTGATAATGACAAGAGCTACTTTTGTTTGGTGTCCACTACATGCCAGATATGTGCTGAGGACTGTACAAGAATGGTCTTGTCTAAGCTCAACAACCACAGGAATGAACTATTCTAATAAATTCCTCTTTTTAAAGAGAGGAAACCATGGCGCAGCATGGGTAAGCAATGTTCCCAAGATCACAAACATATAAGGATGGGGCCAATCTACTTTCAGTAAAGCACCTACTATGTACCAGACACTTGTGGTAAGTGAGGACAGACTTCCTCCAGTAGGTGGTCTAGTGAACACCCAGGATGCACATCTCTAAGCAAGCGCTCCTCCAGCGGTTAGTGCCTCTCCGGGAACTAAGAGAGGCCAATGTGATGAGGCCCCCAGTGGCTATTTTAACTTGTGGGGCAGCCAGAAATGGAAGACTTATTAGAAGGTACGACATTTAAATGCAATCTTCCATTTTATTTTATTGGTTTTCAACAGTCCTTTTAAAATTAAAACTTAGATGTCTTTCTATGACACTTTCATCCATACATATTATTGTACTTTGCTCCAGCCTCTGAACTTGATGGAGAAGTGAATTTCAGCAAACAGGGCAGACAAAACAGAGCAAAGGCAGAGAAGGAAGAACCGTGGGAGGAGGAGCACAGGGGCCTTTCCAGGGCTGTCAATCACTGCTCCTCACTTAACCAGCACACAGGGTTACCTCACAAATCTGGAAGACCAGCGAGATCTTTTCCTTTAGTGATGTGTTCTATTTTTCTTTCTGCTGCTGTGATAAACACCACGATTGAAAAGAACCTGGAGAGGAAAGGGTTTATTTCATCTTACATCTCACAGTCCATCATGAAAGAAAGTCAGTCAGACCGGCAACCTGGAGGCTGGAACTGAAGCAGAGTCCGTAGTGGAATGCTGCTTACTAGCTCGTTCCCTATGCCTCGCTCAGCCTTTTTCTTTCTTTCTTTTTCTCTTTTTTAATACAGCCCAGGACCATCTGCCCAGGAGTGGTACCACCACAGCCGTCTGGGCCCTCCTACATCAACCACTAATTAATAAACTGTCCCATAAATGCCTACAGGTCAGTCTGATGGAGGCATTTTCCCAGGTGAGGTACCCTCTTTCTAGACGACCCTAGCTTGTGTCAGGTTGACGAGAAACGAATCAGCACACGATGCCAGCCTAATAGACAACAATAGTGTTAATGCCACAGCTCCTGGACTGAGAGACCAGCACACTTGGCCTGCTCCCTGCCTCTGCCCTCTACCCGTGGGCAGGGTGGGAACTGTGGGGCGGTGGGAGGGGGCGGGAGGACTTTGCATCATCCACACGCCTGTCAGGACACTGCTGGGGCTTGCTGCCTCACCTCTCATCGAAAAGGCGCACGACGGATGGCGGCAATGTTTTGCAGGGAAACAAGGGAGCCAACGTGATGTGGGCAGAGACTAAAGCTCACCGCATTTCAGGCCCAGGCTCGCTCCAGAAACGTGGTTCTAACAACTCCCCGAGAGGGTTTCCAGGAAACCCCAGGGTGTGAAGCTGTCCAGACAGATGGTCTAGTAAAAAGAAGAAAAAACCTCCCAGAATAAATAATAACAATAACAGGAGGGCCAATTAATCCTGGAGGGAGGAAGAGGAGGCGGAAGAAGGGGTGGGAGGAGACGGGGGTTATATCCAGCAGGCACTTGGCATCTGGGGTTCTGGAATTCCATATGCCGCCCGTCTTGTTTTTTTTTTGTTTTTTGTTTGTTTTTTTCTTTTTTGCCCTGAATCCTTCTCACTGTGACTTATGGTCAAACTCTGCAGCTTTGCCAGGGTAGGGTCGGAAGGTGGAGGAAGGGAATCTGCAGCTCCTCACAGACAACGATTTCACTAGGGAAGCTTTTGCTCTCGCCCCGTGTGGACCACACAGCCAGTGCTGAGCTCACTGTCCGCCGTAAACTGTAATCCCAGGGCTGGCTGCGCGTGGTACCCTAAGATGAACCCACCGTAGTGTGTCCATGTGGAACACCTGTCTCCAAAGAGATGGAGAGGAGAGTGAGTTGCTTTAAAGAACAAATGCCCAGGTAAAAGGAAATGTATGTGCATGGCGAGACATTGTGAAGCATTTTTAACGCAACCTCATACACTGTGTCTGCTTTAAAAGCAGGTCCAGAGATGGTCAGGCTCACACCAGTACCCTGGTGAACCTGGGTTTCCTATGTGCATAAGTCCTGTGTTCTAAAACGCTTGCTATAGTTTGGCTGGGGTTAAAATTTCAGTGGGATAGATGCTCTTAGTTTCCATCTATTTGGTGATATCAGGACAGCAAAGGCGTCACAGATTTGTGTGGGACCAGATACGGCTGCCACGGAGTGTGGGGCTGCTTGAGTTGTTGCCTGTGGGAGGCAGCAAGGAGGCGGGAGTTGTGTTTGAAAACCACCCAGCAGCATTGGCAAAGCTGTTTGCACAGGTGCAGGGCGGTCTATAGGGAGGGATACAGGGAGGGGGAGACTCCTTTTCTTTATTTTCGAATTATTTTATTATTTTATGTATATGGGTGTACCTGGTGCTACAGGAGGCCAGAAGAGGGTGTCAGATCCCCTAGAATTGGAGTTACAGATGTTTTTGAGCTGCCACGTGGGTGCTGGGAATTCACCAGGGCCTTTGAAAGAGCAGCCAGTACTCTAACCACTGATCCATCTAGCAGGCTGTTTGTCTTGACTTTCCAGGAAGATGGGGTTGTATGAGTCTTAGGGTCACAGAAAATGTTTCCCTTTCTCCTCCCCTATGCTCCTCTGTCTACTGTTTGCCCCTAACACTCTCCCAAGAATGTCTCCATAACATTAGCAAGTGACTTTGTAAGGGCTCCGTGGGAAAAGGAAGTTGAGAAATTCTGGGTTCACCATGAAGAGATGCATTTAAACATGCCTGTTTTTTTCCAGAACATGGAACATAGGATCTCATTCATGAATCTCCCAGAGTTAGCTTCCGTGACTGCTATGGTCTTCTTTCCAAAACCGAGTTGGGAACTTAACACCCAATGTAAGAATGCTAAGAAGCGTGGTCTTTGAGTCACTCAGTCTCGAGGGCTTTGCTTTCAGGGCTGGCATGAGCTCTCTTTAAAGGCCTTTGTTCTATTGTCTGTCCTCTGAGGACACGAGAGGCTCCATCTTGGAAACATAGAGATGAGGCCCTCACCAGTCCTGATCTTGCCCCTTCTCTGTGAGGCCTCAAGCCACCAGCCTCCAGAACCATGAAGAACCAGTTCCTGTCATTTATAAATGACCCCGTCTGAAGTCATTTTTTTTTTTTTTTTTTACAATAGCACAAACAGGCTGATATAATACAATGGAAGTGTCTTGAAACACTAGTGTATCATGGATGCACACATGGTTTTATGTCACTAGTACTTCATTCTTTTGATTCACATTTAGAACAAAATTGTCTGGGAAGTTTACTACTATTATTTTATCAAATGAGAGTGATTCAACCCAAATTCCAACCAATAGTCTTGATTTCCTAATGGTGGCCTCCTTGGTGGAAGACATGACATGCTTGCATACAATCACAAGTGGAATATTTGAGGGCCATAAACCCTGTAGTACATAGGATAGACTCCCTTGGACAGATGTTTGTGGGCTAACCACCAATGCACAGGACCACAGCTGGGATCACAGCTGTAAAAGCACTGATGGCAGAAATGGTTGCTTGGAAATGAAGGGATTTGAGAAAGAATATTTAAAAATATGTCTTAGATTTATTTTACATGTCTGAGTGCTTTTCCTGCAGGTATGAATGTGCACCACACATATGCTGAATGCAGATCTCCTGGGAACTGGAGTTACACATGGCTGTGAAACACCAGTGCTGGGCCCTGAACCTTGGTCCTCTGCAAGAGCCACAGTGCTCTAAGCCTCTGCCCCCACCCCTGCATCACTTAAGAAAGAGAATAGGAAAAAATAGGAAAATAATGGATTCCAAAAGACAGAACACACGTTTTAAGCTTGCTGTCAATAGGGGATTAAGCAGACCATAACAGATGATTTCTTTTTCATGAATCTTCCAGATGTAGAGAAACATCTGTGATCTTCCCCAAGGCCCCAAATCAACTAAGAAAAGGAGTCAGGACATCCTCTGCTCCTTTGCATTTCCTTGTAGGAGCCACTAGAGGATTGGGAGGCATTTATGGAGACTAAGGGGTTTGTGAACTGAACTCACAGAGGGCAGTTCTCCTTGAGGCCTAGAGATATACAGGGTGGAAGGGACTTGGGTGCCAGGTGGGCAGGGACTGGCTTCAGGAACACAAGCTTTGTGATCTGAGGAGCATGGTAGTTAGAGGAACAGTCTGGCCTCCAGCAGAGAATGAAATGGGGAAATATGCTGGGCAGTAAGTTGTCACACCTGGAAAGTTGGTAAATTTCATGGCTCCAAGAGCTTGAGACATTCAGACAAGCCTCGACTTACTCACATATGGAGGTAGGTTATTATTTCTAAATCTGGATGGAATTACTCTATCTATCTATCTATCTATCTATCTATCTATCTTACTCATTCAACTCTGTGGTTCATGTAAACTGGAAACATCCTACCCCCCCAAAAAAAAATCACCAAAAATATAATTGCTTCCTCATTGTTTGCTAAAATATTCATTTTGGCTTGTTCTCTTATAGATTTGGAATTAGCAAAACCTGAACCAAACCAAACCAAAACAAAAACAACCAATGAACCAACGAACCAATGGAACCAACCAACCAACTAACCAACCAATCAACCAACAAACAAAAAGCCCCACCAAAACCCTAAGGGGCAGAATGGTAATAATGAGGAGCCATTGAGAGCCTCCTCTGTGCGTGGAGGAGGCTTTCTGACATTGATGGGTAAAGCAGATACATCTAAGTGCAAATCCCTGGTTTAGAGTAGGATTCGAGATGAGGTTACAGTGTAGCAATGTGAATACCCAGTTCACCTTGCCTGTAACAAGTCAGATAATGAAGAATTTAGGGAGCTTTAAAAGTTTTCTTTTTGTGCTTCAAACTAGCTCAGGGGAAGATGTTCTACAAATTTATGAGGAGAATGACTACGTATTTTTGTTTGTCTGATGGTCTTAGTTAACGCTTACTAACTGTTGATTATTTTTAACTCCCTGTTTCACTCTCCCAAATGTCCCATTTGAGTGATAAATTATGAGTAGTCTTCCTAAAGGAAGAGGGAGACACAGGGGCTGGAGAGATGCTCAGCAGTTAAGATCACTTGTGGCTCTTGCGGAGGACCTAGGTTCAGTTCCCGGCACCACATGGTGATGCACAACCATTTGTGACTCCAGTTCCCGAAAATCTGTCTGAAGCCCCCTTTTGACCTCTGTGGGAACCAGGCATGCATGTGGTTACACATGTATACCTTCGGACGGAACACTTATACACATAAACCTAAAAATTTATGGGGGACAAGCACATAGGTGGGAGAGATGGCACAAATCTCTATGAGTTGAAGCTTTTCAAAGGTACTATAGGCCACTGGTTTATACTTCTCAGGCTAGGAGTGAAATTAAGGATGTAATAAAGACCCCTCTACAAACAACTGAAATGGAGAGGTTTGAGTTTCTGGACCTGGAAAGAGAAACACCTCCCAAGTGAGTGAACCATAGAGAACTGGAGGGGCTAGCTAGGATGGCAAATCTCATGACCAAGTGTCTTTCCATCCCCGTGTTTTGTTGACCATCAACTTGTAGGTGTATAAGTAATATTGACAGAAACCCAAAGTGGGGGAGGCGGGGCTCGGGAGATGGACATTTGGCTGTGCAAGCCATCTTGTCCTAAGAAGGCTGTTCCTTGCTGTCCTTGATTTGAACTTCAAAGTTTCCCAAGCTATTCATTTCCCCTTTGCATGGAGCACTGCTGAGCCCACTTACTAGAAGGCGCTGGATGGACGCTGCAGGCACATTTTCTGCCTGGTTTCTGCTGCTGCATACTTGATGATGAGGGGGTATTGCTGTGAATTTCTTGTAGAAATTTTCCTATTATGGCTCAATAATTGTTCATGGTAACAATCCCATGGTTTTGAGACATGTTAGTAATATATTGTTAGAAACAAAAAAATTAAATATACATATATATTACATTTTTTATGTTGAGAAATGCAAACTCTATAGAAAGTACAATTAACAAGTCTCTTACAACCAAATGTAGACATATTTATTAATTCTCTATGCCTGAAGTAAGCAACTTAGAGCACCCGACGTTCCTCAGTTCCCATCACCCCTGCTCCACCTGAGCCCTGGGATTCATTACACTGGTTTTCACACTGTCAGGGAGAACATTTGTTAGCTCAGGGTGTGTTCTGCTGCATAACTACAGTCAAGTTTTCTGCTTTGCCTGTTGGTAGATTCCAAAGTTGAGATGTAGTGAATAACATTTATAATACTATAATTAAGTAACTATTCTTCCTGGTAGAATTAGCTGTTATAAATGAGACTTTAAAGAAAGAAATGTCATAGTGTGCCACAAACAAGGAGAATGTCTCAAGTCAATGGATGTCTTTCTTGACATTGCGATAATTGTTCATTTGAATACGTTTTAATTGGCATTACATTCCATTTGAAGTGGTTTTTTTTGAACCCATTCTCTCCACCTTCAGAGTTCCTAATTAGCTTTCTTTTATTCCCCTTGACTTAAGAAACATATCCTTAGAACTTCCATGTTTTAATCACAGATGGGACCATTTCGATCCTGAAGACCTTCCGGATCTTGTTCTAATTTGGATCAGACATTTTCTCAGTCGACTGTGAGACTGTCACCCTCACCTTTGCCCTGGATCTTCTCTCCCCAGGAAACAGTTATTGTTATTCTTTCTAAGTTCTCCAGTCACTGTTTTTTAGTTACAGGTTATTATCACATGTAACAATTACTGGAAATAATATACAGTAGGATTTTCTGCATTGCTAGATATCTTTTTAAAAAGATTTCTTTTTTATTTTAATTGTGTGTATGTATGTATGCATGTATGTATGTGTGTGGGTGTGTGCACATGAATGTAGGCTTGGAATCCAGAGGTATAGGGTCCTCTGGAGCTGGAAATTATAGGCAGTTGTAAACTGCTTGATGTAGGTGCTGGGAACTGAACTCAAGTCCCCTGTAAGAGCAGTATGTCATCTTGACTGCTGAATCATCTCTAGAGCCCCATTCATTCAAACTTCTAAACACGTTGTTAAGTTTTGTAATGACCAGGAATGATATAGTTGGGTCATATGGCAGTTCAGTTTGAAAAAAGTCTTCACATTTATTTCCAGTATGGCTTTATAAATTTATACCCCTATCATCAGTAAATGAGGGGTTCCTCTTTGCCTGTATTTGCCAGCATTTGATGTTTTTTGTTTTCTTGATGATTGTCTTTCTGACTGAAATTAGATGAAACCAATCTCAAAATAATTTTAATTTGCATTTCTTTGATGGCTAAAGATGTTGACCAGGGTACTCCCCTAAGACTCTGAAAATAATGAAGACTATTGCTGTTGCTCTTGGTCACCCACAGAACTAGATGGTAAGACCCTGTTGCTGAGAACACCACATACCTGGGACACAGCAGATAGATATATCAGGAGAGAACTAACCTGGAAGCCTGCAACCTGATGACTAGTGTACATAAGCTCTCTAAAGCCTTCTGTGATTCTCCAGGGCAGTGAGGCCTTTCTAAGTGCGTCTGCAGCTCCTCTGCATCTCTCCATCCACCCATCCAGCCCCACTCTTTATTCATTCACCATCCAGTCTTAACCAGCTCTGTTTGAAGGGTATGGACCGTCTTCTCACAGCCTGGTCTTCATCAGGCACTAGAAGATGTTTTGTTGAATAATTCTATGAAGGATAATGTGAGTAGTTTAGGACTATTTGTGAACTCCATTTGGAATGCAGCCAAGGACTGTATTGCTTATTATGATGATGAAAAATTCAAATTATTAATCATAGGTCCTAAAGGAGGCTCTGCTTTATTATTATAGGTCCTTCAGAGGTGCTGTTTTCTTTATACTTCAAAATAACCTACCAGTGATTAGAGATAGCTCAGTCAATAAAGTATTTGACATGTAAGGATGAACTCTTATGCAGAAGCCAGGCCTGACAATATGTGCTTCTAACTTTAGCAGGGAAAAGCAGAGACAGGTGAATCCCTGGGGCCTCACTGACCAGCTTGCTTAGTCTCATCAGTGAGCTTCAGACCAACAGAAGACCTTGCCTCAAAAGCCAAGGTGAAGGCACCTGTGGAAAACCATCAGCAGTTGCCTCTGGCCTGTGACTTTAAAGGGAGGGGCAGAGACAGACCAATCCCTGAAGCTTATTGCCTAGCCAGTGACCAACCATATTGGTGAGGTCTAGGCTCAGTGAAGACTTCTAGTCTCAACAATTAAGGTAGAACATGTCAGAGGAAGATGTTGAATGCCAAACTCCGGCTTCTATGTGCACATTCAAGCATGCACACATGCACGCAGGCACACGTGCATGCATTGGACTCACAAGGTAAAAATTTCCCTTCCTGTTCACTGTTAAGGAAGTGAAGGTTGAAAACTATTTTGAAGGAATAGAAGGTGCTAGCCAAGTGGGGTTAGAACAAGTTCTGCTGGACCCACATTGCCCATGGCATCCAGTCTCCTCCCTTTCTCTTAGAAGCATGCTCCCCTCCTCCAGAGCTCTTCCTTACTACCTCTTTTTCTTGCTTCCCCCTCCCCCACCTTTTCTGTATCACTTTGCCTGGAAGCCAGATCTGGGTAGCCCACCACCAGAGCACGGGGTATGATCTACAAGTTGTCTCCTGCACACCCAACCATTGAAGACTCACTTGCTACTGCCTTCCAGGGTGAGGGTGAACTATCGTGAGGGCAAATCTGCTCCTGTGTGCCACTGTGATGGGCGGTGGTGCCCAGGGCTCCTTCACAAGTGCACTTGGCGGGGCCCCTTGCTTCTTGTTCAGCATAATGTGGGTGAGATAAATTAGAGGAAGCTGGGGCAGAGGGGCAGGGCCACGTGGGAGCTGTTGTTTAAGACTTAGGACACAGCTTGAGGAAGAATAGGTCTGTTTGGCTCACAGTTCCACATGGAGCCCACCATTGCAGGTCGGTCAAGGGGGCGGGGACTCACAGCCACTGTCAAGAGCAGAGAGAGTGTGAGCGCATGTCTTTCTGCCCATGCTCTGCTGGCACTCTTCTTTCCCCTCAGTCTGGGATCCAGCCCATGAATGCTGTGTGGTCCGCATTTTTTAGGGTGGGTCCTTCCCACCTCAATTAATCCATTAAGAAAAATTCCTCACAGATAACTTAATCCAGACAGTTCCTCATTGAGGACTTCCATCCACCCCTTCATTCTCTCTGTGTGTGTGGTTGTTGTTGTTGTTTGGGACTGGGTCTCATACAGCCCACTCACCCCAAATTCAGTACATATTGAAGGAAGATCTTGAACTCCTTATCTGCCTCTACCTCTGTGGTGGTTTGAATGTAATTGGCCCCCGTAAGCTCGTGGGGAGTGGCACTATTAGGAGGTGTGGCTTTGTTGGAGGAAGTGTGGGTTTGTTGGAGGAAGTGTGTCATTGTGGAGGTGGTCTTTGAGGTCTCGTGTATGCTCAAACCACACCCAGTGTTACAGACCAATTCCTGGTGCCTGCAAATCAAGATGTAGGATCCTCAGCTCCATCTCCAGCACTATGTCTCCCTGCATGCTGCCATATTCTACCATAATGATAATAGATGGAACCTTTGAACTGTAAGCCACCCAATTAAATCTTTTCCTTGTAAGAGTTGCTGTGGTCATGGTGTCTCTTCACAGCAATAAAAACCCTAAGACAACCTCCCAAGTGCTCGAATATAGACAGATGTGCGCCACTACTCCTGGAAGTATCCCCCATATGTATATTGGGAGCAGAGTCCTAGAGACCTTCAACAGCTTGCTCAAAGTCACAGAGCTCTGGTAGCCAGTTCTAGAGTGACTGGGTTTTCCACCCCACAGTACCACTTGAAGTACTTCTCAGAGTCGCTCACTTGGAAGTAAGCAGAGGGCACAAGGCATTTATATGCTGCCTTATTTTACTGTGGTCAAGGATTATCTCAGGGGGTGATGTTTCCCCCATGCACTTCGGAGGCGCTCTTGTTCAGGCCGATGCTTCCTGGTCACAGGAGAGTCTCAGGGTAGGATGGGAAAGGCTTGTGGCAAAGAGGTGTTGTCAGGCCGTACCTGCATGAGCTTGTCCAACTTACGATGCTGCTGTGCTGCAGCTGTGGCTAGGCAGGAGAGAGTGTCAGCTGTAAACTAGAGTGCAATGCATGGTCGGCGGGAATGTCCAGTTGACCTGCTACAAATAGACTACGAGACTTCTTTTACTCTGAAGGCCTTCCAGTCTAAGTCGCCTCTGTGGCTTACAGTCTTTCAATTCTGGCTCAGAGACTAGGTTGCCCTCTTGTTCAGCGTTGTTGGGGCTCAGAAAATGGCATTCTATAGTGTGTGCTTTTCGCCTGCCACAGAGGAAGTAACCTTAAGGTCTCCTCCTTGGCTCCCATGCTGGCCTTGCTCTGTTTCTCCAGTAGCTCAGGAGTGGGCTACCTCTGAAGTCCCCTTGTCTGCCCAAAGACTACATTTGCTAAAGAGGAACATAACTGTCTTTAATCTTCCTACGGAAACTCCCTTACCCAGGGAGGACTAAACCCACCAAGGAAAAGACTGAAGATGAAATACCACACACAGAACCTGGAGGACCAGGTCCTAGAGGACTGCTCTCTGGCTCAACCCTTTCTCTACAAGGTGTTTGCTGTCCCTGTGAAACTGACTGGAGCCCCCTCACTCCTCCCGCTTCCCTGAAGAAGGCATTTCAATCTCAACCATTTCTCATTCCTTTGAATTTAAATCGTGAATGGTTCCATGAACATATGGATGCTAACATTCTTTTCTCTGGTCAAAATATTGTCTGTTTGTCACAAATGTGAAACTTCAGAGGGAAGGCTCGAGCTACTCCACGTGTGGATGTGTGTCAGGGATCACAGAGGCCAGGGAGGCAAGATCCAAACCGTACCAGCCTCTCTAATTCGAACAGTGTTTAAAACAGTGCAAAAAGTACAGCCCTTAGACGACAAAACTGCCGTTATCTGTTAGGACAACAACTAATAACTGTATCAATGCACTTCTTAAGGCTCCTTTGATTAAAAGACTCAAACACTTTAAATTTCATTTCAAGCTCAGTTTTCATAGGAACTCAACAATACAGATAGAGAACGTGGAAGGATTTAAAGAAGTTGACAGGCCTTTGGGAGAACGACTATAAGACATCTGCAGGCCTTGCCTGCCTTTTAGGCCTCCTCTGAAGAACACCTTGAAATTTGTGTCCAGAAGGCTGGGCAGAAATTGGTTTTGTTTGAGCCTAATTGGAAAGGAAATGTCAGGGACAGAGAATTAAGAAGAGTCTGAATTCAATTTGCTGTGCTAGTGGACACAGACTTGAATGAAATGGAGAGGAATCATTCCACCGAATGGTTCGAGACAGTGCCGGTGAAGTGGGGGCGGCGTTGTCCTAGAGCGGCCTGCTAGTGAGGGATTAGAGCACATCTGTCTGTGTCCCCATGCGTCCTGACTGGCACCTTTGTTCAGTATATTCTCTTCAGGCTGGCCCCAGATAGAGCTTTCTTAACCTCATTGTACATGCTCTGAGGAGGTGTGTGTGTGTATGTGTGTGTGTGTGTGTCTGTCTGTCTGTCTGTCTGTCTGTCTGTCTGTGTGTGTCTGTATATATGGAGCCAGCTCAGAATGGACAGCTGTACTCAGATCTGTGGTTTGGATCATGTCACATCATTTCCTTCCCATTGCCCTGTGGTACTGGAGTTCATTAGTTTAGTGCTCAGAAAGGTCTTGGAGATTTCCCTGAGTGAAACCCAGGCTTTCTTCTTTTTGTTCCAATGTTTACCCTTGACCAGGCATCTCTGTCTCCCAGGGTTTTTCTTCCTCTCCTCAGGTCTTTCTCCAGATCTTTTCCTGAAGAGCAGAAGCAAAAGGTGTGCTGGTGATTTGGGGCTCCACAAGTGCCCTGGGGTCTGAAATGGCTATATGTACAGAGAAGCCTCTACATACTTCCCTGGTCTTTGCTGAAGGCCCTTTGTGCTTAGTAAGCCTCATGTCTCTGCTCCACACAGTGCTGGGGTTACAGGTATGTATGGTTTTGTCTTTGTTGTTTTTTTTTTTTTTTTTAGTCTGGAGATTTGAATTCAAGTTTTCATGTTTGTACAGCAAGCATTCTTACCCACTGAACCTCTTTCCAGCTCCTTGGTACTAAAATGGGTGTACATATATGCCTTTGTGAGTTTATGTGCACCACATGCATGTGAAGGCCAGAAGGCACTGGGTCCCCTGGAACTCGAGTTACAGGAAGGTTGTGAGCCACTTGGTGGGGATGCTTTAAACCAAACCTAATTTTCTGCAAGTGTAACACATGCTTTTAACTGTTAGCCATCTCTCTAGCCACACTGGTACTTTAGAAATATTATGTTTTTATCTTATTAATGTGTATACACGTATGTGGTATATGTGTGAGTGCACATACCATGGCACACATGGAGCAGTCAGAGGCCAGTCCTGTGAAATTGATCCTCTCCCTCCACCTTTATGTGGGCCCTGGGGATTGAACTCAAGTCTCCAGGCCTGCACTTCCCTGCCGAGTCATCTCACCAGCCACAGGGGATACATTTTATATGGCATTTTGCTTTGAGAGTTTGTAGTATCCTGTTTAATTTAGCCTAGTTGACGGTTTCTTCTCGTCTGGACCTGACTTGTGCACTGAGGAGCCTTGATGACGTGTGAAGCTCTGTGCTGGTTTGGATCCTTTCTAGCAGAGTCAGGAGAGGAGGCTCCAGACAAGGACTCACCAGGCCTTTCCTGGTTCTCAGCCCTCTCTAAACTCCAGTCTCCCAAACACAGTTATCTCTCCAGCTTGTAACAAAATTGGCAAGGTGACAAGTCCCGTTTGTGAAACATCAGGCGCGTACACACAGATAACTTTTGGGACTCTACTGCAATGCATTCTGGGAAACAACCGTGAAACAGTGTTGTGTCTCCGTGCTGGTGGGAACACTGCAGAGCTCAAGGCCAGCGGATGACATCATCTCTTGTGGGTGCCTCAGACAGACGCAATGATTCAGTGACCTTGCAGATGGTTATCTTAGAATTTGTTCCACATCGACTTTAAGGAAGGATGGTGACGCAGCATCAGTGATAGAGACATTCACACTCTCTTCTACGACCATAAAAGAAATCAGATCTTGCTCTATAACCGTTGCCTACACAATACCATGGAACAAGCTCCCCTCAACAAATGGCTTAAAGCAACGGCCATTTGTTCTTTCCCGTAGGATCTATCCAGGGGTTGGCTGGAGAGCTCTTATGACGGTGGTAGTTTAGGCCACTGCCAGCTGAGCACAGTTGTCTCAAACATTCCTTTTCAAAGTAGCTCAGGCATGTTCATGGGCTAGCCTGTACATGCTCTTATGACAATCTCAGAGGGAGAAGAGACTGCTCAAATACTATTTTTCATGACTATCTGCTTTTTATCTATCTATCTATCTATCTATCATCTATCTATCTATCTATCTATCTATCTATCTATCTATCTATCCATCCATCCATCTATCCATCTATCCATCTATCTATCCATCTATCCATCTATCTATCCATCCATCCATTTTACTTTGAGATATGGTCTCACTACATAACTTTTTCTGGCCTGGAACTCATAGAGATCCACTTGCCCCTGCCTCCCAAGTGCTGGAATTAAAGCTGTGTGCCATCATACCTGGCTTAAAATATGTTTTAACCTCAAAATAACTAACTGTATATATTTATGGACTACACTGTGATATTTTGGTACATATATGCAATGGAAAAAGGTTAAATCAGTAATTAGCATGTCCATTGTCTGAAACATGAAGCATTTCTTTCATCTATCATATTTCTAAAGCATCTCTCCTGTTTAATTTTGTGATTTCTGTTATTTTCATATACCCCCAAATTATTGTTAGCACCCACTGTGCTATCAACACTAGAGTATTCCTTCTAACTGTATTTTTGTATAAAATCATCAACTTCCCTTTTATTACCTCCTATTCCCTACCTTTCTCTGAGTGAGAATATGAGAATACATAGTAGTTATCTCTATAGTCCTGGAGCGTGTGCGTGCGCGCGTGCGCGCACACACACACACACACACACACACACACACACACACACACACACACGCGCGCGCGCGCACTACTTACCATATAGCCCAGGCTTGTCTTAGATCCTCTATAGAGCTTAAAATGAACTTGAGCTTCTGATCACCCTGTATTCACCTCCAAAGTAATGAGATTTCAGTCCTGTGTCCTTGCCTGGTTTATGTGGATGCTGAGAACTGAACCCAGGGCCTTGTGCATGTTAGGCAAGCATTCTAACATTCTACTGGGCTTTCCCCCAGTCCCTTCTTAACATGTTTTTTTAAAAAGCTGTTTCATTGTCATATTGGATACTATCCCATTGACTAAGGATGCCACATGTCCTGGCACAGAGTCAACGTGGACAGGGATGACAAAACTACAAAATGAAACACATTGAGATAGATAGTGTGGTGGTAAGAATGGCCTCCGTAGGTTCATATATTTGAATGATGCTTGTTCTGCAGTTGGTAGAACTGTTTGGGAAGGATTAGGAGGTGTGTTCTCATTGAAAGAGGTGTGTTCCTGGGGGAGGTTTAGATCTTTGAGGTTAAAAAAGCCCACAACATTCCCAGTTCTCTCCCCGCCCCCAACTTCTGCCTTGTGGATCAGATGTGAGCTCTCAGCTAATTCTCCAGTGCCAATGCCTCTCTGTCTGCTTCCATGTTCCCTACCACGATGGTCATGGATTCACCCTCTGACACTGTAAGCAAGCCTCAATTAAATGATTTTTTTTTATAAGTTGACTTTGTGCTTTGTCACATTAGTAGAAAGGTAACTAAGATGGACAGGGAGGGCATTAATGGAGGTTGTCAACACTCTGTCACCACTGGTCTCAATCGTGCATGTCCCACACTGCAGCCAAGCCCAAAGGGTCAGGGCTCACAAGCTCTACAGACAGCCCATCACGGAAAGCAATATAAATCCCATTGCTGCACATTAAGGAAACTGATAGATGTCACTGCTGGTGATTAGAGCCTGCTGGGAGAGGTGAGGCAGGGCAAGGAATGAGGGCTCTGGATCTTTCTGTTGTCTAGGTTTGCGACTCTGGCTACTCTGAATTAATAGAACCCTCTTGTTGAGTCACGAGGACTGGGTCATTGTCACCCTGGTACCGGCTCTGCATTTGCAGACAGGGCATAAAAACTTCTTTTCCTCTTTTCAGGACTTGAGCTGGGAAGCAAAGGTGTCTGAGTTTCACCATATTGCAGTTTTATGCCCCAGGGAGATGTCATCAGTTTTGGAGAGCTGATAATGTCTTGTCAGAATTCAAGAGCCACTAAAATGATGTAATACAAGCACTTTTTTTTTTTTTAAATCAAAGGCCATAGAAACCAATTTTTATGTTGTGCATTTCTGACCCTACTTTCTAACTACAGGAGAAAAATGATAAGTATTATTAAAATATCACACAGTTCCAGAGGGAGCCCAGGACCTCTTAGACACTACATTTATATTATGCTATAAAACATATTTCTTTAATTTGGCAGGTGTTTTTTAAAAATAGTTTTGGAGTCTACAAAAAAAAATTTTGTGTAATGTCACTTCTTTAATCTCCTCTGAAGTGGGACCTGCTGCATGGCAAGGCATGCCACATTTACTGCATCTCCCATGTATGCCAGGGGCAACCAGGCTGTTGCTTAACAAGGATGGGTAACAGCTAATTGCATTTTGGGCCATTGGTTTGTCACTGTGCTGGTGCCAAGTAACGGTTTCAAAAGTGAAGCAGTGAGGCCAATTCTGACTCACTCGTGAGCCTGCAAACCACAAAGCAGCCTGTTTCCCTGGAATAGGATGTTCCCAAGGATTTGGCTCACACCATGCAAGATCCTGTCCACCACTAGACTCATTTAAAGCCTGTGTCTGGAATATATTATGGATTCTTTATGTCAACCAACTGTTGTAATCCTCAGGTAATACTCAGTCTTTTCCACATTTGGCTTCCACAGCCTGCAAAGACAGAGCCTGCCTTCGAGGAAGGCAGTGTTTAACCACCCTAATTAATGGCTGCAGATGAAAGCATCTCCAAGGTGCTCGGATTCCGAGAAGATTTATACCCTGCTTGTTGAGATGTTCTGCAAGTGGGTATGTAATTTGCAAGTATATAAAGGAAGAGAATGCTTGGAATATAGTATTCAGAGCCCATCTATTTATGTTTGTATTTATTAAGTTCTTTGTAAATCTTAATGTTGAAGATGTCTTCTGACTCAAAATGCAGCTCTTCATGAGGGAGTTAGTGTGTCTGTACAAAAGGAGTCACATCATCATCAGAGTACAAATATTTATAAAATAGAACAATCTGGAAGGAGGGGGGATGCTGTGGGATGTTCTGTATGTCAAATGTGTTGCTCTGATTGGTTAAAATAAATAAAGTGCTGATTGGCCAGTAGCCAGGCAGGAAGCATAGGGTAGGTGGGACAAGGAGGAGGAGAATTGTGGGAAGCAGAAGGATGGGGGGAGACACTACCAGCCGCCACCATGACAAGCAACATGTAAAGACACCAGTAAGTCACAAACTATGTGGCAAAGTATAGATTAATAGAAATGGGTTAATTTAAGATAGAAGAAGTAGATAACAAGAAGCCTGCCACGGCCATACAGTTTGTAAACAATGTAAGTTTCTGTGTGTTTACTTGGTTGGGTCTGAGCATCTATGGGCCTGGCGGGTGAGAGAGATTTGTCCTGACTGTGGACCAGGCTGGAAAACTCCAACTACAAGGGGAGAATAAAACACTGACCAAAATCTGTGACTCAGTAAATTCTCATGTGCATGACATATTGTAAAAGGCATTCAATCCTTGCTTCAAAGGACTCTTTCCTCTACTCCTTTCTTGGTTTTTGTCAGTAATAAAACTTCTGGAACACATGTATTTGTGGGTGCAGTTTCTTGCCTCGCTCTGTACTCTCTGTACTCAGTTAATTACTAGAAGGTTCCTAGATGTTGTTCTAATGTGTGCCCATTGTATTTCACTTTTCAGGATCAAAAAACTGCACAGAAAGGCCAGTAGCCCACTGGGAAGCTTTACCTCTGGAGGGGTGCTCAATGGCTGCTACCTATAACAGCATACTTTTCACGTGTGTCCAAGTCCTTGACCTTGAGATGAGTTCCTGAGCTGGATGATCACTCTACTTCCCATTTGCCCTCTCCCTTAAGCTTGTTCATTCTCTAAATGACATTTTGTTACTACATGTGTGATTTTTGGGTTATCTTAAGTTTGGTTCTCATCTAAGACACTGACCCTCAGATGCCTTTTGGCACCCTCTTCTGAAACCTATGGGCAATCCTGTATCACCTTGGCATCCATCTGAGGCTTAAGGGGATCCTGGCTACATCAGAAGGAAATTTAGGTGCAAAATGACACTAAGATGACATTTATAAATCTCTCTAGGGCAACATGACAATGTTAGTTGTGTATTTCAAAATAAAGGTTTCTTGCTAAGTTGTCCTAGCACCTCCACCAGGGAGAGGATCCAACTTTTCCAATCTGATCCACGGTTCGGCTTTTGCTACCTTTATAGCTTAGGAAGTATCTGTTGACCACCAGCTGTCAAAAGTGACACATTTGCATTCTCCATCCTTTAAGTCCAGAACTGGCTCTAGAAATCTGGGGCTCTGTATTCTTGACTTCATCATAACTTCCCTAGACTTAGAGTGTGTGAGCTGCCCTCACTCTTTCCTTCAGTCTTATGACTTTTTGGAGTTGAGAATCATAGTCGCTACCATTATTTGAAAGACAGTGTTCCTCATCATGACTGTAGCCATCACTGCGAAGGCAGCCACCTACTCAGTGGTTATTTCTTTAGATATGTGGAAAAGAGTTTCTTTGTATTGTGATTGCCACCAGTAAGAACTATTCCCACCCAAGGTTTGTCCTCCACATCCACTGTTTTCTCTAGGTATATACATCTACCATGGTTCATGACCAAGTTTCCGGGTTAGGTAAAAATTTCCCTCACTGTTAAGAGAATGCTTTATGCTTCATGATATTATATTGAGCATGACATTTTGTGTGTATGTGTGTATGCATATGGAGACCAGATGTTAACTTCAGGGTTGTCCTTTGGGAGCTAAACACCTTGTTTGTTGAGACAAGGTCTCTCGTTGGGACCTGGGACTAGTCAGTTAGACTAGTAAGCCCTAGGGATCCTCCTGTCCTTGCCTCCTCAGTGCTAGGGTGTCAGGAGTCACCAAGCCTGGCTTTTCCCACAAGGGTGCTGTGGATAAAACTCTGTCCTCATGCTTGTGTGGAAAACACTTTTGGGCTGAGTTATCTCCCCAGTCCCTTAAGTCCATTATTTTTTACTTGTTAACTGTTTACTTCCCGTAGGCATATTGACAGGAGGATTCACATTTTAGGAATCACACAGGAGGAGATAGGAGAGAAGTAGCTGGTTTTTATGTTCTGGAATTCAAAGAAGAGGTCACATATGGAAGCAGGGTTGGAGTCACCAGGCTTGAATGACTCTGAAACCATGGGAATGGGTGAGATCTCTCAAGGAAACACCGGGGGATGACAAGAATGTTGCTGTAACTCAATTCACACAGACATTTCAGTTCTTGGTAGCTGAGTTCTGTTCACCACCTTACCTCGCTCAGCTGCTGAAGCATTCACTCTCACATGGATTGTCATAATTTCTTAGTATCCTTCAAAGATCTAGTTTAAGTGTGACTGGTGATTTTTTTCTTGTTAATTATGATTTAGTTGAAAATGCCCAGCAAGTAGTTTTAAAAAGATATTTATTTATTAAAATCTTTTTCATTTTACATACCAACCCCAGTTTCCCCTCCCTCCCCTTCTCCCACCTCCTCACCTCCCTCCCACTCTACCCCCATCCACTCCTCAGAGTGGGTAAGGCCTCCCATGGTAGTCAACAAAGTCTGTCATACCAAGTTGAGGGAGAGCCTAGCCCCTCTCCATTGTATCAAGGCTGAGCAAGGTATCCCACCACAGGGAATGGGCTCCAAAAAGCCAGTTCATGCACCTGGGATAAGTCCTGGTCCTGCTGCCAGGGACCCCACAAACAGATCAAGCCACACAACTGTCACCCACATTCAGCGGGCCTAGTTCAGTCCCATGCAGGTTCCCAAGCTGTCAGTCCAGAGTCAGTGAACTCCAGCTAGCACCAGTCAGCTGTCTCTGTGGGTTTCCCCATCATGATCTTGACCAGCAAGTAGTTTTTATTTCTCTCTTGCAATCAGAGAGACGAGATCCCTCAGACACTTCTGCCCATCTCTTTTGCTCTTGTCTCTCCACATTTTCTTCTGCCTCCACCCCGCTCCTCATCTGGCTTAAAATCCAGAAGAGAGTTCTACAAGGATGCTAGCGTCCCAGCCCTGGGGAAGGAACAAGGCCTAGTAACAACTGTTTCTCAGGACCATGCTCAACAACCTACAACTTGTCTGGATCCCCACTCCTCTCTACTCACTGCTGTGTCGATGGCTCCTGATTTCATGATGGCTCCCATTATTATTTTTTTGACTGGGTGTTGGTATGAGAGAGATAGGTCTTCAGTAGAGACCATACTTCAACTTTTAAATTTTGATCTGTTTTGGAGCTGGGTGTAATCTCCCACCACAGCTCTCAGTCAGCCACAAAAGCACCAGGCTCCAGGGCCAAACCCTGCCGCTGAAGCCTCCCTGGCATCTAGCATGTAATTAAGTTCATGCTTCCAGTGTTCTTTAGCTTCAGTGTGCTTTTAGCTGGGTACCAATGATGACGTATAATGGGCAGCATGTCTGCTCTTCATTCCATGCAGTATGTGATGAACTAAATGAGATTTTCAGCACGGTCTTATGTTAACTGATTTTACCCACTGTAGAGTGATGTAAATAAATGTTCTGAGCGAGCCTAAGGCAGAGTCAGCTAGGCTGTGATGATGGTTAGGTTAGGTGTATTAAATGCACTTTTGACTGAAGGTTTTTTAATTTATGATGGGCTCCCTGGCATTGACCATTATTGTCAGTCATGGAGGAGCTGTGTTTGAATCTCTGTCTTTGTCTTCTGGCTTCCCTGCCTCTGTCTTTCTAGGGCAAACAGTGTCTGGGTGAACCATGCTTGTCTCTCATTCTTACACCTGTTCTCTCCATCATGTCTTCCTTTATCTACACTAAAAGTTCAGGGAAAGATGGACATGAGTCACCCTCACACACTGACCTGTGACATTGACAAAACTCTATTTAAGGGCATACATTTAAGGGCATGGTAAGTTTGCCCAAGGGGAAATGGTTTCTCCAGATACCTCAACATATTTTCAGTTTGTGTAACAGACAGATTCACAGAGACTCTTGGACAGGGACAGACTGTTGGTGAGATTTGGGGAAAAGCTTTGGGAGGCATCATTTTCAAATAATATTTATCAAGAAAAGACCACAAGCCAGCTGCAAATGGAATATGAAAAGCAGTCCTGAGGACAGTTGAACAATCAATCCACCTAAGAAGAGTATGTGAGATTTGCAGCAGGTACTCCAAGCCAAAAGTTACTCTTAGCCTTACTCAGGGATGGATCTTGGCAGGCTGATGTGTCTAAGAACACATGGACTTCATTCAACCTGAGTAGAATGGTGATTCAGAGGCTGTGTTTAGTGTTAGCTCCAGCTCTGAAGCCAGCACACAATACCAGATGCTCTTAGGATTGCCCTACTGTGGGATGGTGTTTCATCTTGAATTTTGTGCTTATGTTTCCTGAGATACTTGCTCTGCTAAGTGATTCACTGTGTGTGCATATTATCATGGGTGTGCCTCTGGAGGCATTCTTGGTGATTAGAGGAATTTCTTGATGACTCTAAGTGATTTGATATGGTTTGTAGATGAAAAGAGTTGATTGCAAGCGTGCATCCCACTCTATTCCTATACCCTAAAATGGAACTGTCTATTCTCAAAGCAGTGTGTGTGTGTGTTTTGGAGGCTGGGGAGATAGCTAAGCTGGTAAAGTGTTTGCCATGGATACCTAAGTTCGGTCCCCAGTACCTATGTTAAAACAGAAAATACCTGAGCATGGCAACATGTGCTTGTAATAGCAGTGCCAGGGAGACAGAAATGGAGATCAGCCTAACCTAATGGGCATGTTCTAGGCCAACACAAGACCCTATCTCAGAAACAAGATGGATTGATGAACGGATACTTGTGGTTGTCCTCTGGCCTCCATGTGCAAATGCACACATATACACACATACTTGCACATATTTGTATACCTGCACATACAAGAACACTCCCCCTACCTTGAAATAAAAACTTATAAAGGAATAACTATTTTCAATTTAGTAGAAAAAATCCCCCCATTCTCCAATGAAAGTAACCCTGAATTCCTAATTCCTCCAGTGAAAACAGACTCTCCCTCTCTTCATCTCTCTCTCTCTCTCTCTCTCTCTCTCTCTCTCTCTCTCTCTCTCTCTTTCTCTCTGTGTGTGTGTGTGTGTGGGTGGGTGTGGTGGGTGTGTGTATGTGTAGTTTTCCAGAACACATACATCTTGTTTTTGAGTCAATATCTCTCATTGGGGCCTAGGGCCTGCCAATTAGGCTAGACTGGCTCATCAGAGCTGATCTGAGTCTGAAGAGACGGTTATCAGAAGTCTCTGAAGTCAGCAGAATGATCCAGGAAGCCTGAGTTCATCCCAGTAGTCACCGTGGTTCCTGTGGCCCTGCTGTGCTTTCTACTCAGTTATGGGCCGGGAGCCACACCCTGCTCAGCTGGGGATACTGTGCTTTCATCCTGCCCAGTAACTGAGCAGAGTCCATTCAAAGTCAGCTTTGTATTCTGCCAGTGTGAATGTCCACCTGGGGAAAGCGGAGTTTAATGGCTACCTGAAGGCTTCTAAAGAGAGTTGCCCGTCCAGACAGCAGGAGCCCTTTCTTCCTCTCTATTATGATGTGGATCTTGTCCGTAAAAGGGAACTTCTCTTCTATTTTTGGGTTTGTCCAATGTTATATTTTGTATAAAGTTAAAAAAAACTCTATATTTAGAAAAAATTGTCAAAGCCCAGCTCTCTCTAAGTTCAGTTAAATCATGGTATAGTAGATATCCTAATGAGACAGTCAGTTCTGGCTGGGAGTTTCTGCCCATTTGTATCTTGGATGTCTATAAACAAACAGACAGTTCCTGGAGATAAGATACAGCAAGAATGATCTAGTGGATTGAAGGAGACTGACTTTTAGTTACTGGGCTCAGAACCTTTACTATGAAGAGTATTGATCATAAAATTGAATTTGATATGGCAGGTCGTATTTCAAGGTAGCAGCTGTGTAAATGTTTCTAGATAACCAACTGTAGATGAACTGTCTTATTAAATAAGAAACACAGAGCCAATTGCAGAGTTAAAAGCCCAAGAGGTCAGAGCAATAGCTGAGAGCTAAAAACCCTTTCTTACACTCATTGCAGCTGCTGTCCTTCCCCTCAGCAAGAGGCCTACTTCCTGTGTGTCTGTCCTTTTATTGACTTTCTGTTCTGCCTTCTCATTGGTTGTAAACCCAACCACATGACCTCCTCATCGCTGCCTGTCTGTACAGACCTCCAGGTCTTCTATGGTTGGTATTGAGATTAAAGGCGTGTGTTGCCATGCTGGCTCTATCCTTGAACTCACAGAGATCCGCCTAGCTCTGCCTCCCAAGTGCTGGGATTAAAGACACTGCCCAGCTTCTGCTATGGCTTGCTATTAGCTCTGACCCCCAGGCAACTTTATTTATTAACATACAAATAAAATCACATTTCAGTACAAATAAAATATCACCATAACCAATCTTATGATAAAATAGGCTTCTGTTAAAATTTGTCTGAAGTGAACAAGTAGCAAGTAAAGTTTGTGACCTGCTCCTAACCCTAGACCTGTAAATGCGAGTATCAAGGTCATGTGTACGTTGTCATGTTACATCTAATTCTGCATTTGGACTCTGGACATTTACAGAATGTTTTTATTATTAATTCTTCTGCACTGGTGTATAAAGTAATTGGTTTCAGTGTGGCATTTTCATGCATGTGTGCCACTGTACTTTGTTCTGATTTGAACAGCACTCTCAGCATTGTTATAAAAGCCAAATAAGTTTGTTCAAAATGACGCAACCAATTTAATGTTCCTCCCATGGAAACAAACAAAGTCAGCACACAGTAAACTTGTGTCTCTATGGAAACCAGAAGAGTGTGTCAGATACTCTGGAGCTGGAGTTACAGGCAGTTGTGAGTCTCCTGATGTGAGTACTGGGAACCGAACTCAGGTTTGCTGGGAGAGCAGTGTGTGCTCTTAACTGTTCAGCGGTCACTCCGGCTTTCAACTGCTGAGCCATCTCTCCAGCCCACTTTTCTCATATTGCTTTTGGAGCATGGTTCCTATACTTTTTAATATATTTTCTTTTCTTTTTTCATTTAGAAACTTAAAAAAAAAATGCTCTTGGGAAGCTTGTTTTGAATGCTGGGTTATTTAGAAATGTACTGTTTAATCTTCAAATATTTTAGGCACTTTTCATTATCTTTTTGTTAGTGGATTTCTAGTTTAATCCTGTTATAGTCAGAGGCCATAATAGGTATGACTTGAATTCATTTAATTTTTAAGCTTCATTTTTACACCCAGGATATGGTAAATGTCCCAGGTTGTGTGATCATTGTGGGCAGTGTTTTCCATGTGTGGCCTAGATCTGGGTGGTCGATCATTCAGGGCTTCATTCTTGCAATCTTTCCATTCCCTGACTTTATTATCCAGGAAAGAGTACTGAAGTCTTGGAATGTAGCTCTGTCTCTGTCTTTGACGTGCATAAAGAGTTTATAATTATAGACACATTTGGATTTAGGAGCATTATCTTCTATTTGGTTTGGTATTTTTGTTTTTGTTACTGTTTCTTTATTGCCCCTTGCCTGTTTCTTGTAGGCTATTTGAGCGTTTTTAAGCACTGTGATTTTTGTTTTTAAAGATGATGATGTTGGTGATATTTATTTGAATTCTTGCTGCAGCAGATGCTGCATCAACTTCACTCTTTGAAATGTTTGTGTGTTTATTTGTTTATTGTGTATCGTGTTGTGTACATGTCTTGGCATGTGTGTAGAAGTCAGAGGACAGCTTGCTGGAGTCAGCTCTCTCCTTCCAATGTGAGGGTCCTGCCTGGGAATTGGGGAATTGAACTCATGTTTTCAGGCTTGGTGGCAAGTGGCTTTACCAGATCTACTCTTTGAATGTGATGATGATGATGGTGGTGGTGGCAGCTATGGTCCAGTGAGGACTGATGTCTGCATTTTCCATGTTGAATCTGTAATAGTTACGACAATGGTGCCAGCTAAGAATTCAGTTAGGCTGGGCATGGTAGCACACACCTTTAATTAGAAATGCTTGAGGGGCAGAAGCAGGTGGATCTCTGTTGAGTTTGAGGCCAGCCTGGTCTACATAGCCAGTTCTAGATTGGCCAAGGCTATATAGTGAGACCCTTCCCCCTCTTTTTTTTTTTTTTTTTTTTAAGAATATTTCTTTTTATTTCACAGCTTACAAAACCCAAACCTAACAGACTTAAATATTATCTCAAGGTCACCCTTAAGATCATGAGGGAGGCTCGGGACAATCCCCATTGTGCTCCAAGGCCCGTGTAGTATTTTCTCCATGACAAGCTTGGTACATATGACTTCAAGATACAGGATTTTACTAATTTGTAGCACGAATCTTAAAAGGTCTTAATATAAACAAACCCAGAGCCAGATATTGGGGTGAATGCTGGAAGATCAGAGAAGCAGAACAAGCCACAGCTACCTCACCTTGCCAGTTCCTCAGCTGATCCTGTTTCCTCAAACTGGAAGCCTTTGAGTCCTCATCCTAATGGCTCTCATCTGAACTGCTACTCAAAAGCCTAAAAGATTAACCAGCTCTAGTTCCTCACCTTCATGACTTAAATACCTTTCTGCTTTCTTCCATCACTTCCTGGGATTAAAGTCTCTTGTTACCATGCCTGGCTGTTTCCAGTGTGGCCTTGAACTCACAGAGATTCCAGGTGGATCTCTACCTCTGGAATGCTAGGATTAAAGGCGTGTGGTACCACTGCCTCACCTCTATTTTTAATACTGTGGCTGTTCTGTTCTCTGACCCCAGATAAGTTGATTAAGGTGCACAGTATTTTGGGGAACATAATACTACCACACTAATTGTTGTTGTTTAGTCTATTAAATTATGTGACTGTTAAAACTGTCAAAATAAAAGTTTATTTCTTTTCTTCCAATGTGTGTGTGGTGAGAGGGATACATGCACGCCAGAGGGCAACTTTGTGGGAAGTGTTTGCTTTCTCTTTCCAGCACGTGGGTTCCAGAGACTGAACTCAGGTTGTTGGACTTGGTGATAACTAATGTCTCCATGTCGCCATGGCACCGTGTTGTCATTGGCGCTAAAACACATTTTGTATTGGAAGATAACCCACTTTTCCTCGTGTGGGAAAGGACACTTTTCCTGTGGCCAGGAAGCTCACAGGTCCTTACACTTACAGTTTCACTCTTGGAAATGGTAGCATGGCTGATGCATCTGCAGCTTTAGGCAGAGCTAAGCAAGAAGCGTGAGTCTACGAAGCATGAGTTTACAACAGACAGCAGTGATTTTTGTTTGATTCTTCTTCTTTTCTCTTGCTTCAAATGGTGTACTGGTATGGCGCTGGGGCCTCGCTGTTAAACTGGGATTGTATACTGATACAACGGTTTATTGTCTCAGTTTTTATTGCATCATAAAACTCCAGAAAGAGCATATGGTGTATGTTTGCTGTGAGGGCCTAGCACTCCACCAGTGGCTGTTTTATAGAGTCTGCTCTATTCATCAGGTAACCAGTGTCACCAGGAACCACCCACTTGCTGTTTATAGTCCAGATTCACTTTCTGAGAGGGACGGCTGCTATACTGCTGTCACACACACTGTGAATTTTGCATCCTCTCGGAAGCTAGAGTTATGTAGCAGGGCTGGTCTATTAAGCCGCTTAGGTAGCATGCACTTTTACTTTGTAGGTGGTAATTAGAAGATGTCCCATTCATCATGAGGCATGCATTCACATGTGATCATCTGAATGTGTTCTGCCCTATTTAAAAGACTATTCTAAATGCTTAACAGGGAGAGATGAAACTAGTGTTTATTGAGTGTGTGCTGGATAGTGTTGCATTGCATGTACCATCTTAAACAGTCTTTCAAAGGCTCTGAAAGGAACTAAACACACTGATCAACAGATTTTGAAATGTATGACTGGATACATCAAGTAGTTCATACAAAGCCACGTGGGTAATGATATCCGGTTTAAACTATGAGACTTCAAATCCATTGTGACTTCCAGTAGAATATCTGCCATTCTTTCCCCATGCAGGCTGTCATCCATCTCCATAGAAACTTTCACTTTCCAGTTACATCAGTGTCCAACTCACATTTTTCATTTACTCCAGAATAGTAACAACCTATAGGGCAAACCAGTGTAATCATTCGGCTTTTCATTGTACTGCTTCACGTTACAATACACAATGAATGAGTTCCTGGTAGACACCTGACTTGTACCCAGTTGGAGGCTCTCAGGAAAGAAGAATGAACAGATTTGCCATGTTTTCACAGATATTTCGGGCTTGGGGTGGGCAGCTCCACTTCCTCGGTTCACCCTGCCCACTTCCCTGGAGCCCTGTTGGCACACACTGGCTTTCGCTCCCTCCATCTTCAGTGCTGACTCTTAGGAAGCAGTACTCAATTCTTTCTTGTGGCCAGCCCTGCACACAACTCATATCTTAGGAAAAGCAGCAAGCTATGGACCGGCCATGCCCCCAGTGATGGCTTTCCATTGTTACTTGCTGTTGAATCTCTTTTAGTTCCTCTAGAAATACCAGGCTTTCTTCATAAGCAATGCCCAGCCCTTGGCTGATATGTCCCTCAGAAGAGAGTTGGGAGCTGTTCTCCACCTTGTACACCCACCCCCAGTGCACTTTTAAGTATCATTTCCAAGTTTGTCTGCAGGTGGTCCAGACTCATTTCCCTTCAACATCTCCTTCCACTCAGGGGCTTGGACTTTTTCTGCACACAGCAGGAACGTTCTTCAATATAGGAGGCTGCAATGCATATTAGGGTCAATATATGCAATGCATATTCAGGTCCTTTCATTCTTAGTAGCCAGCAACTCCATACAGCAGAGGTGCGTTAGTCTCCGTGTCGTATGAAGACCAAGTATGGTGTCTTTACGTACCATATTGTATTAGTCAAGGTGCTCTAGAGTCACAGAACTATGATATGGATATCTATCTATCTATCTACTATCTACTATCTTCTATCTATCTATCTATCTATCTATCTATCTACCTACATACTATCTACCTATCTACCCATCTAGCTGTCTGTCTGTCTATCTTCTCTCTCTCTCTCTCTCAGCTATTTATATGAAATTGATTGAATGATTTATAGGCTGCAGTCCATCTAATCTGACAACAACTAGCTGTGAATGGAAAGTTCAAGAATCTAGTAGTTGCTCATTCCCACTGGGCTGGTTGTCTCAGCTGGTCTTCTGTATATGCTGGAGTCCTGAAGAAGTAGGCTCCATCACCAGGAAGGAATGGATGTGCTGACAAGGTGAGGGCAAGCAGGTGAAGAAGAACCCTTCCTTCTTCCATTGTCCTTATATAGGATTCTAGCAGAAAGTGTGGCCCAGAGTAAAGGTGTGCCTTCTTACCTCAAGATCTGCATTAAAGGCATGTGTCATTGTGCCTCAAGATGAGGAGAATCAAAGGCATGTGTCTTCCTGCCTCAAGATCTGGATCACAGGTGTGCCCTCCATTTCTGGATTATGGTCCATTCCAGATATAGTCCACTCCAGTCAAGTTGACAACCAAGAATAGCCATTACACACATCAACACTTACTAAACTAAGGATTGAATAAACAGTGAGCTTTTGACAATTTCAAGGGAGATGTCCCAGTATCACAAATCTCTGATCTGTCCCCATGCTCCAGCTTTCTGGAAACTTGCTGCCTTGCAATCCCTGCAGGTCCCCCGACCCCGCCCCTCCCTATCCCCCCTCCCCACCCCCGGCCGTGACTTTGCAGCCATGGTGTTGTTACACCTGCTTGGCTTTTCCATATTTACTGGGAAAACATTTTATCTTCTTATTATAGTCAGGATCAGCTTTAATGAGTTCTTTTCTTTGACTTATCCCAGTGAGAAATATTTATAATGACATCCAAAGAAACCAGCCCATATTCCTGTGGCCAGCAAGACAGGAAAGCCCCATTCTGTCCCCCAGGCATGAACACTGAGCAGTTTGTGTTTCCAGTCCACTCCACACAGCACAGCTACTGCTAATTCTCACAACGATAGATGGAGCTTCAACAAACCCTACTAAGTAAATGTAATAGAGATTCTACAACTGTGTTTTCAGTAAATTAAATGATGTAATATCATCCCCAGCACATAGCAAGTTACCAGTGAAAGACGCCATTGTGACTGAATGCTGTTACCAGCAATTGGTGTTGAGAAAACCAAACATTGGTAGGGGGAATATTTTCAAAAGTTAGGAAGGAATAAAGTCATGCGAATAAGTTAAGGAGAAGGAAAGTAATTCTGATAAAGGGAGACCACTTGAAAGGATGAATATAGAGGAGTTAGGAAGTTGACTGAGCACCAAATAGACAACGTACATTTCATACCATGTGATGAAAACCATGAATTACAGGCCTGTGAACCCATGCACTTAATTAAGTCACGTTGTTTCAAACTGTAGTCCTCCAAACTTTGGACTTACATACAGCAACATCTCCAACAATATTGCAAGTGGAAAACTGTGATTACATCCTTCCATGACTGTTCCAGAGGCTTTAGGGTAAATGCGTTAACCTTCGCTGAACTTGGTGTCACGAGACATGTGCTACACAACTCACATCCTACCTTTGGCTGTGAAGTAAAGCCTGTGTTTCCATTCCTAAACTCGTGCATGAGGGGACTGCCATTAATTCTAAGATTGGGACCATTCCCTCAGCTTCTGGATGCCACCACCTGCTTTTGTCCTTAGATAGGAAAGCATTCACCTGGACCAGCCTTAAACTAAGTTATCAGGTTTGGTTTTAGAAATGTCTTCTCAAATTGTTGCCTTGTTAATACTAGTTTTGGGAATGCTTGTCTTCCGGAACTGGAATTTATAATCCCGAAAACAGAATTTTAGGGCATGATGCCTTTGGTGATTGTGGCTTATTCCTGGATGACTAAAATGCTGCTTTTTCCACAGCTGATGAGCAGGGTTATCTTGGGGAAAGCATAACCCAGCCTGACCTTTACCAGCCAGCCATGCTGGGTCATTTGCTAGGAAAGAGACATATGACTAATTTTTATGGCAGAGAGATTGAAGCGGTGGGGGGGGGGCAAGTGAAAGAGGAGGTTATTATAGCACTCAGTTTCTGACCAGGCCAGATTTAAAAGTGGTGGCCGAGAGATAGGGAGCTCCTGTGGGTAGATAGGGATCCTATCAGGCCATAGCAGCTCAGATGAAGGCAGCCTGGGGAAGACAATGAACTTGGAGCTGATTTTTGCCCTAGGTCAGAGATAACAGCCAAGCTAGATAGCTTTTCCTCACCTTCATCCAGGTCTATGCTAGGAAAGCAAAAGCTTAAAATAAGAAGTATTTTTAGAAGGAGATCACTGAGGAAGAACAAGAAATTTTCCAATATATAGACCGAGAGCAGAGACAGTTGTAGAAAAGCAAGGTAATTAACAAACGTTCATAGGTAATGCATCCAGAAGAAAGAGAAAACCTGGTGTTTCCCTATTTCCCACCCCAAAGATTTACATTTCAAACTTGCAGGAAAATGCCAGTCATTATTTTTTAATGTTAAAAAAAATATATCCAGGAATGCTTTTAAAGACATTAGCTCTAATAAAAGCAGTGTTTTCAAGAAAATAGCCTATCTTTGCAGGGTATCGCCGTGGGTTGAAATTAACATGATTTTACCTTTTAGACACTTCCCCTGTGACAGCCACATACTCCTGGGCACACACAGCTTGTTTCAGATTTAGATGCAGTACTTAAAGAGACCTGCTAATTGGCACTGTGAAAAACAATTTATAGTACATTTGATTTTTCATTACTATAAAAGTGGTTTAAAATAATGAGGCTCATGAAAAGATACGACCTCTGTCATAAATTGTGCCTATTACTAGGGTTGTTTGATCAGTCATGAAGGGGATATTCTCACCTCCTAGTACGTGTAAGTGTTAAACAGAATACCACCTTGTGACATCAATCGGATGCCTAGAGTCCATGTCGTCTCCTGCTCTTTGGCATCCAACCTGGTGTCCAGGCAGAAGGAAGTGGTGTGTCAGAGTAGGAACAAGATCTTGTCCAATGACCCTCTCCGAATTCTCTCACAGAGCCTGAGGGGTTGACACAATATATCTGGAAGCGGTAGCTGTCAAGCTCCAGGTTAGAAATGCACATTGCAGGGTCCCGCTGGTACAGGAACCTCAGTGATATGTGAATGCCCTCATTTGTTCTTTGGTCTGGCCATTACTCAAACGTGCCTGAATATTTGATTAGTGGTGAACAGGGCAGACATGATTTCCAGCCTCTTGGAGCTTGTGGGTAAGGATAAGATAAAAGTGTTCACTTGAGAAGGAAGAGGGAGTTCACTGGGAATGTGGCAGCAGAGAGGAGGCTAGTGGTAGGCATTCTGGAGTCCACACTGGATGAGAAGGTGGAGAAGGAGGAGATGCTTGAACTCTTAAGGGACTTATATTCGGATTCCTAGAATCCATGCAAAATCCAGGGAAGCACAGTAGCCTCTGGTAATCCTAGTTCCCAAGAAGCAGAGGCGAAGGATCCACAGAATAAGCTGCTTGTCAGACTACCTGGAATCAGCCATCTCTGTGTTCACTGAGCGACTCTGCCTAGGAAAATAAAGTGGAGAGTGGTTAAGGAAAATGCCTTGTCTCTTGCTCTGGTCTTTGCATGTGTGTGCATGGGCGCTGGTACACCTGCACTCTCATCTGCATGCAACACACAGAGATACACACATGTGCAAGCACACACACACATCCCCTAGCATCAACTCTGAGCCTACACATTGCACATAGTATGATGTGCACAGATATGCATGTCTCATAGGCATTTTGTGTGTGTGCATTGGGACATAAAAAGAATTTTGCAAAAAAGTTCACCAAAATTTTAGTATGTGACCTTTTTGGATGGTGATAGCAGGAAGTTTTCTCTGTTCATTTCATCAAGCCTTTCTGGATGGATATTTCTAGCATAAAAGTGTTTTTTTATTTATTTATGTATTTTATTGTTTAATTTAATTGATTAATTGTTTCACTTTGTATCAATCTCTCTCTCTCTCTCTCTCTCTCTCTCTCTCTCTCTCTCTCTCTCTCTCTCTGTGTGTGTGTGTGCCATGTGTGTGCCAGCCATGTGTGTGCAATGTGTGTGCAGATGTTCTTAAAAGCCAGTCATATCCTTAGAATCTGGAATGATTGGGGCCAATGTTGGTACTGGAAACTGAACCAAGGAAGAGTTAAAAGTAGGAAGTGGTCTTAACCACCGAGTTATCTCTCTAGCTCAGAATGCTTCCTTTTAATTCAAGTCTATTTAAATTTAAAAACACAATTGAAACTTCTTGGCAACTTTGGGAAATGGGCCCATTACTAACTAAATTCTCTCCAGACTATTCTTTGACACGGAGAGGAAGCCAAGGTATCTTGGAGAGATGAACGGCCTCACTGAGCAATTTCTCTCTAAGCAGCTATGGTCTCCTGTTGAGAGGTCACCTGATAACTTCGGACAACCAAGCATACCACATGACCTATGATTTCCCATATGAATGAGCTACCTTTCTTGGATGTTTTTCTGCCACATTCTTCAGAGTCCTAAGACCCAGGCCCTTCCTGGATTGTAGTTACTGAATCACTTAGCAGGAGAGCCAAATGGGAAAAATACCTCGTGGAACCTGAGATGATCATTTTCATTTTTTTAAAGATAAGGGCTACGTCATTGAAGGAAGAGGTAGAAATTCGAAGAGTACGGCTGTTTGGGTGAAGAAAGGTCCTGAGTTGGGTTTACAATCCTTTTGAGCCAGTCATGTTTACTACCAGGAGTTGGGAGGTCAGCATCAGCGTGTAACCTTGCAGACAGTATTTAATGCCAGGCTATCAGGAAGCAGCAGGTGCGTCTGAGAGCCTTTGGGGAGGTGGTGATGTAGCCTGAAGGCTTACTCAAAGTCAGGCAGGAATTAAGTCTGTGGACACCATGTCCTTCTTCTTGGCTTGGGGAACAAAAACCAGTTTTATTCAGTGACAAGGAAACATTATGTACCAAAGCTATGGACACTGATAGAGAATTACATGTTCACACGGTTGGGCTTGCCCGGCGGACCGCCTACCTATTTCTGGTTCAGAATAGCCATCTCCGGGTCAGACATCTCTTGGGACCGGGACTCTGTGGCTTTACGTGGCTGCGTAAAGCGCGCGCAGCCATGTAACCTACACGCATGCGTGGAGTACCCACAGGAGTTCCTGTACGCATGCGCGGCCCAAACTTTAAAAAGCCGGTGCCATCTTGCATGAGTCTCTCAGCCCCTCTCTCCTTATCTCCTCACCCACGTGTGTTTCACGCAGGCCTGTCACCTCTATCCTCTTTAATAAAACTCTTCCGTGGTCTTGTTGTGTTCGGGACGTGTTCCTAGCGCCGCTTAACTACTAACAGACACCCTGGTCTAAAATTACAGGATATTAGGGGGACATTGTTTTCCAGTCTGAAAAGTGTTTGGAGCTCCTAAACTTGGTTTACAAGATATGCCATCTGCTCTCATCTCTGGGACCTTCTCAGCCAACACACCACCTCTGCCTGTGAAGACAGTCCAGTTATTCCCGCAGCCCCTTTACCCCGCTTTAGGGTGTGTGCACCTATCCCTACCCTAGAATGCTCTACCACACCAGATGTCAGCTTCACATACACAGATCTTCCCTTGTATGTTCATTGCAGCAGCTAGAACTGTGCCTGGCAGAGTCCAACGTTCAGCATATATTCATTTCACTGAATGAATGAGTGAATGAATGAATGAGTGAATGAGTCGTAGGAATCCATTTACCTGGGGACACAATGCTGAGTCACTGGAAACATCAGTTATTATACGTGATTCTTTTAAGTGCATTAGGGGAAAGCTGCTATTAATGAATTCTACCTCTTATCCTTCCTGCAATAATCAGCATTTTGTTTAGACTTAAGTTCTAGAATTCAATTTTCTTTACTAGCCACATTCTGCTGTATATGGTTCTGAGTGGTGAGGCACATTCGAAGGGTCGGTCATCTAGGCACATTTGGGCTTTCTGTATAGATGGTATCGTATCATGATCAGAATGGTCACTGTTCCTGGGTTCTGTTTACTGGCTTCTATGAAGACCATCAGAACAACAACAACAAAAAAAATTTCAGCTGAAGGGAGAAATGTCATTAAATACCTCTTGCTTTGTCGAGGGTTAGCCCTTCAGTTGCTGGATTATGAGGGGCTCCCATGTAGTTGAGCGCGCAGGGTGGCATATGCTGGCATCTCTGAGCTGGGGGTCGGTTTCTGGGGGAGAAGTTTGTAGATGGCTTAGGCCATGTGAAGATAGAGTTTGTTAGTTAAGTGCCAAAGGCACTTACTTACCCCAGTGTGGCTGTAAGGCTCTCTGACATGGCCTGAGAATACATGGCGCATTGCAGGCACTGGGTGGATGCTTACGGTTGCGTCAGCTCCGTCCTTATCCGAGAACGTTGGTGAGAAGACCTGACTTGAAAGTGTTTTACCTTCTGTCAGTGCTGGCACACCTATGTTCTCATCTGCATGCAACACGCAGAGACACACATACATGCACATATATACATATTCAAGCTCATACACACACATCCCCAACATGAACTTGGAGTCTCCACACTGTACGGTGTGCACAGATATGCACACCACATTGTAGCTGGAGACCTTCTCTCCAGCCCCCGCCAAGCCCTGTTAGTCCAACAACCCACTTGTAAAATAAACACACAGACATTTATATTACTTAACTGCTTGGCCATTAGCTCAGGCCTACCATTGTCTAGCTCTTACTCTTATATTCAGCCCATTTCTATTAATCTATACTTGCCATGTGGCTTGTGCCTTACCTGTACCTTTCATCTCCTTGTCATGGCGGCAGCTGGAAGCTCTATCTGCTTCAGCCTTCCACTCCCAGCATTCTCTTCTCTGCTTGTCCCACCTATACTTCCTGCCTGGCTATTGGCCAATCAGTGTTTTATTTTAACCAATCAGAGCAACACACATTTGACATACTTGAACATCCCACAGCATCACATAGTCACACCTGGTTGCTGTTTCTCACAGTAAGAGCTTGAGAGGTCCAGTTGCTTTGAAGCATCACCAGGAGAGACAGAAGTCTGGATAGGCAGAACATCATGGGTTTGTGGAGTCTGAACTGTTTCTGACTTGGATGGTCCTCCTTGAAAAAAAGCACATAAAATGAGGCTCAGGGTCTGGAGAGAGGCCCGAAGGAGGCCTAGAAGGCTTGATTGATTCCAGGGACTGACAGTGAAGGTATCTCCAGCTTTATTGCATGACACACTTTCTTGGATTCAGGCATGCTAGGGGCTCCTGAAAGGGTTGGTAATGTGGGGAATGCAATCTCTAGGAACCTTCCTGCTCTGAGGGAATGATGTCCCAGTTACCAGAGGACTGACTCTGAGGACCAAAGGCAAATATTTCTCAGAGCTGCTTGCTCTCAATCTCTGTAAGATATAGCAGCCTAAAGCAGTGACCATAGCTACCAGCGAGTCTTCCTGACTCTTCAGAGTGGGTGTCAAGGTTCTGAGTGCCAGTGTCACACAGTGGTGTCAGCCACTGCTGCGCATCTTCCCCATGCCCCTTGAAGGCAGCAGGGGTGACTGTCAAGCCATGGGAACAGAAGCATTTTGCTCTTTGAGGGGCACATTCATGCTGGTACTTTACATACGTCCTGCTGTGCTTTCACAGGAATCCTACAAGGTAACTCTCATTAACCCCGGTTTCCAGGTATAATCAAATGGCAGATTTACTCACGCAGACTCAGGTGCATAGTGACAATATAGCCTCTTCATTTCTCTAGCTAACATCAACCCGCTGACTTCTCATCCTGCTGGCTAGCATGAAACAGAATCTTGCCAATTAATGACTCAATCTCTTCTGCTTTATGGATCTGTTCCTGTTTAAACAGTCAAAGTTTTCTAAGCCCAATCTCTTATTAGGGCTATTACATTATTTAAAAAATTTTAAGTTAATTTGTTTTGTAACTTTGGCAAAAGAACATAAAAGCTTTCTATATTAAGAAGGTGATATGTAATGGTCAATACATATATTCATTGGATAATGTTTACATCAGGTTAAACATACATCATTTTATGAAATAGTTACCATTTCTTAATAGAAGAAACTTCCTAGGTATTTTCTTTTAATGTTATGAAATCCACAGTACATAACTGTTTTGTACAGACTAGCTACTGGACGATAGCACCTGACCACTCTTGCTCCTCAGATTTGTAACTCAAAGGTCATTTGTCAACTTTCCCTCTTCCTGAATAGCCTTTCCATTGCTGTGACCAAATTTCCTACCAGAAGCACCTGAAGAGTGGGAGGGCTTAATTTGGTTTGTGGTTACAAAGAGATTTCAGACCATCACGCAGGGAAGGCATGGTGGAGTTGGTGGTTGACGCCCTTACATCTTGGAAAACAAGGGTTGGGGTGACTATTGCCTTCAAAGACCCACCATCAGTGACTTACTGCTGCCAGCTGGGCCCCACCTCATAAAGGATTCACAGCTTTCAAAGCAGCTCCTCCATTGAGAACTGAGCCTATATTCCAAATGTAGTGCAGTGGGGGAACGTTGTAGATTCAAACAGCACTGACAGTTCCTGCAGGGTTTCTCACTTCTTCTTCTCATAAAGGCTAGTTCTCTGTATGCACAGGAGTTGTTAGGTTCCAGCCAGGGGATGGAACTTGGGGGTACTGGCTGCACTCTGCCAATGGCTGTTCTGTCTCCCTCTATGGGTGGAGAAGTAAATGAATTCACATGGTCCTCTGGGATGGCACATACCCCCTGATGCTGTTTGAATCTGGTCACCTGCCCTCATGAGATAATCAGCACCTTCATGTCCTGAGTTGGGGTGCATGGAAACTTCTGGAGTCCCACATGCCAGGTACAGGTCAAGAAGAGCCCAAGGAGCATCCTTCAGCCCCTGTCACCTTGTAGTCCTCTCCTCTTTGGCTGCAGCTCTGAGATAAAGCCCCCCAAAGAGCCCCTGAAACTTCTGGAAGCTCGACTCACTTCTCAAGTTGAGTGTATATGTTTCTCATCTGAATGAAATGGTTTACAAAGATTTGATTTCTGACATCTCGTAAACATTGACATTTTGGAATAAAGCTGCTACATCACTCTTTTAAATGTACCCAGTGTTGTCTAACCCCATCGGTGATTTAACACCCGAGTTCGGGACGCGCAAGGACAAGCTCTTCGGTGCCCCAGTTAGACACTTCGTGGCGCTTACTCTCCTCTTTGATACTGCATTTCCATTTCACTTCTGCTGCAGAGCTTTGCCCCAGCGTGATGTATGTTTCTGCTTGAACATCTTTTATGACTCACCCTATCATTCTTCTCTTCGACAAGAATACGTGTATACATGAGAAAATTTCAAGTTCTTTTGGTTGCTGCAGCACTCTGTTAGAAAATTGATTGTGGGTCAAGTTTTCATTTCAATTATTTTTAGTGCATGATCGGTCTGAGTTATTTATATATATATATATGTATATACACACATATATGTATATATATGTATATTTATACACACACACACACATATATATATATACATTATGTGTTTTTATGGTCAATTATTAAACAAGCTCACTTGTCCTCAAAATGCTGTCTGCTATTGAAATGAACAGGAGGGTTACTGTGGCAATTCAAGTGGGCCTTGGGAACATCAGAATTTGAAGGTGTCCTTTTGTCTGTTGTTTGGAGGTGTACTTGGGAAAATGTATTTCAATGAGACCTTCCTCTTTGAGCTGGGGAAGGGCAGGCATGTAGGGTGGGAGAGATAGGGATTCATTGTAAGTAGAACAGGATGCTGACTCCCATAGACACCTTGGAAACTCAGGAGGTTTGGGAAGTTTGATGACTGTTGTCTTTCACCTTGGCTCGCCATGTGACTTCTCCAGCAAATCTCAGGTAACTGCTCTGCTTTCTAGGACAGCAAGAAAATGCAAATCAAAGCACTGCTTATCCAACACTGTGGGTGGAGGGGGCGGATAATGGCGGGAGATGCTATGCATTCTAAGACGTAACCACCAGTGGCAGAGCCTGAGTCTGGATTGAGGGCTGGGCTCCTTTTCTTCCCAGGACCCTGGATGCTGCAGTCACAGAACTGTCTTTTTAAAAGCTGGCTTTTATGATTACTCCTGTGCTACCTTCAATATGAGTCTTAATCCTCCTCCTCCTCTTCCTACTCTCTCTCTCTCTCTCTCTCCTTCCTTCCTTCCTCTTTTCTTTTCTTTCCTTTCCTTTCCTTTTCTTTCTTCTTCTTCTTTTTTGAGACAAGGTCTTTCTATGGAGTCCTGGCTCTCCTGAAACTCATGTAAACCAGGCTAGCCAAAGAGAGAAGCACCTTCTTGGTTTGTTCCTTGCTGCATTGTCAACATTCAGGTGGGCTCTTTGAATATCAGGATTGAAAGGCAACCTGGGATTCCTGTGGCTGGGGAGGGGGAGGTGTCTGGAAGCAGCAGGAAGAGCTGCTTTTCCCTTCTTCAGCTCCCCTGTGAGGATGTGTGTGGTTCTTGGAAGTCAACACGAACCTGATGTGAGGTCTTGGGGTACACCAGTTACTTTGGTGTTTCTGTGATGAAAATACCCAACAGAAAGAACCTAGGGAGGAACGATTTAATCTGGCCCTTGATTACAGAGGGTCTTGTCCCTCTATGGGAGGGGGAAGACAGAACACAGCATCTCAGTTCATGGTGGCAGGGACATCAGTGGATGAAGCTGTTCATGCATCTCTGGACCAAGAGGCAGAGAGTGAGACACCAACAAGGACTTCCTGTCTCCCAAGGGCCTCTGCTGGTGACCTACTTCTTCCAGCTAGCCTCACCTCTTAAACAGTTCCCTAGCCTCCGGAAATGGCACCAGCAGCCGGGGAACCAGTGTTCAAAGCACGAGCCGGCAGGGACATTTAAGCCTAACCTGTGGAGAATGGCAGCCAGGGGACATGTTCTCCAGTGCGGGGACAACCTGTGCTGAACTAATCACTTGAATTCTCCTCAAAGACCTCCTCAGCCGTGCCTTGTTGACCAGGTAGCCTTCTCCAGTGCCCTCTGGTTCCCACACAGCTGTTGTATTTGGGAGTCCTCGGAACTAATTTCCTGCAGGGAAGCTTGGAATGAGGGAGGGTTAAGCTGCAGGATGGCTGTCTTCATGTTATTTTGGGGAGCAGAAAGATCATGAGGAAAATCAGGTGCTGTCAGGCCACCAAACTGCTGGTCCAGTTCCTTGCCAGGGCCAAGGGTTGGGAGAACAGCCTTTAACCCTTGCCTTTTTCTAGCAAACTGCTTACAGAAATAGCTCTCCTATCAGACAGGGCCGAAGGGTGAATTTCACAGTGCAGAAAGAGACTGTAGACCTATTTGTCACAATTTTGTCACTGGAACGGAAAACAAGCTTTACTCCACTTGCCAGGAGACCCTGGTGGATGTCAATTGAGTTACTAAGTCCTTACCTGAAAATTGGGCTCAATACCAGGGTCTTCAGGGGATGCTCATAATGGGGCATGGTGGCAGAGCAATGGATACAGGGCTGCGGTTCTTGCCTGGGGTGCAGGCCGGAGCGCTGCTGATGCACACTTATTTACGCATCTTCTTCTGGAGACTTCCAGATCTGGGAAGGGGACGGATGCTCTCATGGAGATTTGACGCCTGCCCTTAGGTTACTCTGCCTCCAAGTACTGAGGCTTGGGCCCTGCCCCAGAGCCCCAGCCCTCATTAACTCTTCCTCTCCCTCCTTTTCTGTCTCCCATCCCCTTCCTCACCCTTCTTTCCCTCTCTCTCCTCTCTCTGCTCTCTTTCTTTCCTCTTTTTCCTCTCTCCTCTTTTCCTGTCTTCCCTACACTTTCTTCTTTCCCCATCTCCTCTTGCCTCTTAGCCTCTTTCTTCTTTTCCATCCCCTCCCTTCTTTTCCTGCTCTCTTTCTGCCACCCTCTCTACCCCCTCTTCCCTCACCTCACCCTCTCTACCCCCTCTTCCCTCACCTCACCCTCTCTACCCCCTCTTCCCTCACCTCACCCTCTCTACCCTCTCACCTCACCCTCTCTACCCCTCTCCCCCTCTCTCACCTCACCCTCTCTACCCCCTCACCTCACCCCCTCTACCCCCTCTCCTCTCACCTCACCCTCTCTACCCCTCTCCTCTCCCTCACCCTCTCTACCCCTCTCCTCTCACCTCACCCTCTCTACCCCTCTCCTCTCCCTCACCCTCTCTACCCCTCTCCTCTCACCTCACCCTCTCTACCCCTCTCCTCTCCCTCACCCTCTCTACCCCTCTCCTCTCACCTCACCCTCTCTACCCCTCTCCTCTCACCTCACCCTCTCTACCCCTCTCCTCTCCCTCACCCTCTCTACCCCTCTCCTCTCCCTCACCCTCTCTACCCCTCTCCTCTCACCTCACCCTCTCTACCCCTCTCCTCTCCCTCACCCTCTCTACCCCTCTCCTCTCACCTCACCCTCTCTACCCCTCTCCCCTCCCTCTCTTTCTCCCCATTTCCACCTTCTCCAGTCTCTCAGCCGTTCCCCCTCCCCCTCTTTTCTTTTGCTGTCTTATCCCCTCTCTCCTCCCTCCCTCTCCTTATCATTGTCCCTTCAATCCCCCCCCTCCTGCTGCCACATCCGGGCAAGCAGCTCCCAAGAAACCCCATTAGGGGACTCTCTCCTCTTTTAGGACTGCTTACAGCACTCCTCATAAAGGTTTCTAAAGGCAGGTATAGGATGGTCTGGCAGACGGTTACCCAGTGAGGCAAATTTTGCACTGTGAAAGCTGCTTCTCAATTTAGTAGTGCTGCAGAGGCACAGAATGCCTTGCTGGCTTCCTCAGGGTTGCTCACATGTGACATATGATACAGAAACAGCAAAAAAGGGGTCTAGGGATGTGGTACTGGCCTCCCGTTAGGGCCACTGAAATGTATGGCATATCAAAATGTTTGCGGGAGATAGAAGAATAATTGGATAGTTTAAAGATGTGATTTCCTTAAAGGCATAAGACATTGGATCTATTGTCCATGGATGGACAGTCAGTCTGCCAGAAAAAAAATTATCCTTCCTCAGTGGGAGACTATATACTTAAGAACTAGGTCTCACCAGTAAGAAATACCTTTGTTCCAGTTCTTCTGCTTAAGAAATATGGTCACAGAGAGTAACTACTGCCTCCAACACCATAGAGAGCTAAGGACATGATAGCTGATGCTCTCCCCCCACTCCCTGCCCCCGTGATACATCTTCCAGGATGCCTGCCTTGAAGAAGAATCTTCCTGATTCCTTTGTACCACTGGGCATCAACCATCCGTTTCATAAACTACCATAGCATGCAAATGAACAAAACGGGAAAGTTCTTGGTGACAGTCGGGCATGGGGAATGGGGAAAGTAATTGTATAGTCTACATGTTCCCAGGTTGGCAGCAAAAGCAACTCACATGGTACATGTCTATGAGTAAAGTCAACACGGGTTCTTTTAAGCTCCAGGAGTTCTAGCCTTGCTTCTTTTTCCTGGGGTTTCTTTCACTTTGTAAAACCTTTAAGTGCTGGTGTTCTCAAGATTCATCCTTTCTCTTCTCCCTCAGCCATTTCTTTCATGTCGGTGGCTTCAATTTATAAACCCACAATCTCCTGAGCCACACAGCCAGCCCAGGCCTGTCCACTGAGCCCTGTGGCCATGTCCCCATCAAACACTGGACCACACAGCCAGCCCAGACCTGTCCACTGAGCCCTGTGGCCATGTCCCCACCAAACACTGGACTTTTCCACCTTGATGTTCCTGAGACACTTGAAAATAAGTGTGTTATTTCGAATCCCTCTTCTCCTTTGGCGGTCTCCCACTACCTCAGTGCCTGGCCTCATCAACTTGCCCGCCTCCTGTATCTCTCTACCTTGGTCATTGGACTACCATCCTGTTGTTACCCAACTAGTTTCCCAGGAATCATTTTTGCTTCCTCTTTCCTCTTTCAACACAGTGTGTGTGTGTGACCAATGTGTGTGGAGGTCTGAAGACAAGCTTGGGTGCTGGTCCTCATTTTCTACCTTGTTAGATGAGATTTCTAATTGTTTGCCTCTGCAAGGCTAGATTATCTGTGAGCCTCTGGGGAGTCTCTCTCAGACTCCCATCTTGCTGACAGAATATTGCGATGGATGTGTGTAGCCACATATCGCTTTACTTGGCTTCTGGGGATCTGAACGAGGGGCCTTTTGCTTGCATGCCAAGAGATTTACCCACTGAGCAACCTCTCCAGCCCTTTTGCACTATATTTTATTAACTGGCTTCTGTGTTTACGACTTCAGCCCTCTGATATCTGTTCATTTTTGTTGTTGTTTAGACAAGGTCTCCCTATGGAGCCCAGGCTGGCCTCAAGTTTGAGCACTTCTTGCCTTGGCCTTGAGAATGCTGGCATTACAGGGGTGTACCATTATTCCAGGCCTATTCTCTGCTCTCTGTTATCACTCTGTTTGCATACCAGGTCCTGCTGTTTCTCATCTAGTGCCTGTCTTGATCCCTTCCAATCTCCCTTCCGTGTTACTCCCAGAGTGCTTACTTTCCCCCTCTAAAGCTGGGGTGTGTGAACTCCACGCAGAATGGACTTTGCCTAATGTTTGAAACCTCCCACAATCCAACTTCTGCTACACTGATGTCAACTCATCTTATCCTCAGCAAACATCACTCCCACGCTTTCCTTGACACCTGTCCAGTGGCCATCCCTATGCTGGAGCCCCCAGGGTAGAAAGGCCTTCTTCCTCTCCTCCACTCCTCAGACTTCCTTGAATCCCTCAAAGCCATCCAGTCTCCCTTCTCTTAGAGTCCTTCCCTGAGTCCCCGAGTCGAGGTGACATTCTGTGTGTGTTCTTCCTTCCCACCCCAGCCAGGTACTTTGTGCCTGACACTGTTAATCTGTCAGCCTCTTCTGGCTGACAAGCCCCTTGAGAACAAGGCCTATGTTGTTTCCTTCTGTGTACTCAGCACCTGATATTCTGTTAGCCACTCATAAAATTAGCTGAATGAATGAAATTAGTTTTCCTCCCCCAGAAAGGTCTGGGGAAAAAAAAATCTATGAGTTATGGATTCATATATTTTTGCTTTGACAAAGCATTTATTAACATTCCTCAAGCCAATTAAATGAAAACACACACAAAAAAAACTTGTCCGACTCTTGAGTCTCAGCTGAAAAGGAGAAGACTATGAAATTCTCCCGCTCTCATTAACCAGCGTCTCCTTCATCTTGGAATAGCATCCTATTAGACGAATAATTTACATTTAAGGAGAGAGGGTAAACAGCATTCTGATTCATGAATATTAAGCAGCATCTGCATGTCATTTAAATAAGGGAATTACCGTCCTGGGAAAATTAGGAATAGAAAAAGAAACACTGAAAACAATAAAAGAAAGAGTAGGTGAGAGCTTCAAGTTTGTCTTTTCTGCCTCCCTGGGGAGACAGGGGTGCTGTCTGGTTCAATGGGCACCTCCAATGACAGTCCTAGTGCTTGGCCCACAGTGTAGGGTGACGCAGGGAGAGAAACGGATGGGGATAAACGGAGAGAGGCCAGTGGGGTGGCGGCGGATGCTTTTTATAAATACAGTGCAACTTGCTTTTATACAAGATATTCACAGGATTTTCAGTGGCGAGTGACCATTGTGTGGTCACTCAGTTCAGTACTCTGTCTTCTTGCCCACCTCTCTTCCATTGGCCAGCGGGTCTGTAAACCACATGGCTAGTTTATTAGCTCACACTCTAACTTTGGGCAGAGGTAGCGTCAGCAGATGCCCTGAGTGGCGGCCTCCAGATCTCACTGTCCGTGAGCCCTGGGCCCTCTTCCCTGCTTTGGTCTTCTAGAGCCGTGCAATGGCTCCTTATCTTCAAGCTCTTCTGCCTTTTACCCTCTTCTCACCTGGATCCTTCTAGGAGCCTTTGACTCTGCCTTGTGCCGAGACCCCTCTGCACTACACAGAAGAGCTGTTGTTCTCCTAGTTAGGCACTGGCTGCTACCCACACTGACCACTACACTTGAGGCACAATATATCCGTGTTTTGTTAAGGGTGTGGCAGTCCCACTTTATTCAAAGATCCACTAGAAGCATATAATACTTGAAATAAAGTCAGTAACTAGGAGAGAGGTATGCCTAGTGTGATGTCCATTCAGGATAGCAAATGGGTTCAAACCAGAAAGCAATGGAGACACTGTAACAACAGAAGGCTTCCCAGCCCGGCCACTCAATAGCCAGCTCTCTGCCTATGCGGCCATACTGACTCCTTTGCCTCTGCTTCGCTGTCTGGAAAATGAAAGGGTTAAGCTGGATTAATTCTCAGTAAAAGCCTAGGCTATCAGTATAAGAATATATGTCCTTGAAGAAAGTCTTCATTGGACAGTGGTGTAAGTGGGTGGCTGGGTGAGTGGTGGTGGTGGTGGTGGTGATGGTGGTGGAGGATGATGGTGGTGGTGATGGAGGTAGTGGTGGTGGTGGTGGAGGTGGAGGTGGTGGTGGTGGAGGTGGAGGTGGAGGTGGAGGTAGTGGTGGTGGTGGTGGAGGTGGTGATGGTGGAGGTGGAGGTGGAGGTGGTGGAGGTGGAGGTGGTGATGGTGAAGGTGGAGGTGGTGGTGGTGGAGGTGGAGGTGGTGGTGGTGGAGGTGGAGGTGGAGGTGGAGGTGGTGGTGGTGGTAGTTGTTGTTGTTGTTGTTGTTGTTGGTAGTATTTCCCTATGTAAGAGTGATTCAGGGGGTCTCTTGAGCTGCTGTTTAGCCTGAACTTGACCTGCCTGTGGGTGCTTCGCCATTAGTGAATCCCAAATACCATCCATTTCCAAAAGGACAGGAACCATTTTCACAGCTAAGGGTGTCAAGTCATTGCTAGGGCAGTGGCCTCTTGTGGCCCTTCATATCACACTCACACACGCAATAAAGCAAATTCAAGGAAGGCATGAACGATGAAATGAAGAGCCCTGAAACAGACAGAGGGCTCATGATAGGAGCCTGCAGTGTGGTTGCATACAAACAGAACCTCTGGGTGCTGCAAGCCTTTCTCCTGAGAACCCTGATCTGCTGTATTATCTTTGATTTAGGTCTCTTAATGTGTGCTCCAATCACTGTATATATTTTGCTAATATTAATGTATTTATGCATCTTGGAATTGCCTAATTAATCCCTTGCCTTCCCAATGAGTTATGTAAGTTGGTGGATTTATATGATAAATATCATGAAGAAAACACAACAACAGAGCATAAAATACTAACTTAATTTACCATGCCCATAGCAAAGAAGTTTAGGCCATGATTTCCTCCCTGAAATTAACTAATATTTCTTATTGTTTTTCCTAATTAAAACTTATCCTTTTCCTACATCCTAAGGGTGCCATTTTTATTCCTGAAACTATTTAGAAGTGACTATATATTAAGCTGCCATGTTGGCTGTTTCAGGGGGAAACTAAATAATAAGCTTGTTCCCCACCTCCAGGTGCTTTTAAGCCTAAAACATGACCTCTCAACTTCAGAATTTTTGGCCTTTTTGACAACTGTGCTATGGATGTGGTCTGATGAATTTATGGTGGTTGAGCAATACTCCCGACCTCTGGCCACAAGACACTGATAACACCCTCTCTCCAGCTGAGATCATTGAAAATGACTCCAGGCATTGCCATGTGTTGGATACCTCTGGGGATGGGGGACATAAAATGGTCACTACTACCTGGTGTTGAGAACTGTTGGCTTGTAGAAGTGATGGTACTGAATGATCACATAGCACAGGCAATAACTGTACCACACAGGCCACTAGAGGAGTATGATGCACACACCACAGGGATTCAAAGAAGAGCAGGGATGGGGACCAATAAGAAGAGCCCTTGGAGAAGGCACCCTGGATAAAAGAGTTGAGAAGGCATCATAAGGGCAGACCAGGGTAAGTTGAGAGATGATCAGCTTGCCTGGATGGTAGAGGGGCCTTCTGAAGGTGGGGAGGAAGGGCTCGGATCCAGAGCACAGAGGGTGTAGGATATCAGACTGGAGCTAAAGCTAGCTCATGAACCAGGGGAACTGCAGCAGTCATGGAGCCGGGATGGGGCCTGTGTCCCACCAGCAAGAAAATAAACCTGGTGGTGGTATATAGGGCGGAGAGAGGGCAGAGATGGAGAACCCAGTTAGCATGTTTTTCTAGAAGTTAAAAAGAAGGTGTGAACTAGGCTACTGATAGGCACAGAATTCCGAGAGAGAGAAGGCTTAGAGCCCCATGCTGCCCACTGGCTTTCAGTTGGTACAGGGTCCAAGCTCCTTTGTAGGACTGTTATGTCCCTTGCTAACTCTCCTTCCTCTGCTTTGCCCACTGTCTCCCCTGGCAGCCCACCTTCCCTGTCCTTTTCTCTGCTCAGTTTCAGTGCATACACGTTCCCTAGCACCATCTTTTAAATCCTGTCTGCCCTTTGGAGTCTTTCTGGGACACTGTTTCTACCTTCATCTACCTGACTTATTCATCCTCAAACACACAATCTAGGAACCATTTGCATCACAACACATGCCATGAGAGGGCAAATGTTCTTCACGTTTGTGTTTCATGCAGAACACATCAAAGAATGACTGATTTTTACCCCTGATGGTCTTTAAAAATATATATATTTAGGTGGGGCTAGAAATAGAACTCAGAATCTTGCATTCTGAGTTTTTGTACCACTGAGTTACATCTCCAGTTCTTGCTTATTATTTTTAAAATACTTATTTTCACTCATGTGTATGTCTTTATGTCTGCCTGCCTATATGTATATGCTTGCACATGTATTTGTGTGCACCCAGGGAGGCCAGAAAATGGTGTTGGATGGCCAGGAGTTGGAGTTACAGGTAGTTGTGAGTTGCTTGATGTGGGAGCTAGGCACCAAACCTGGGTCAGGTACTTTTAGCTGATCGTCCTGGAATCTGGAGGGCAGATAATTGAAGGTCAGAATGCCAGCACTGCTTGTGGAGGGGCACACCACCAGACAGCAGCCTGGAAATCTCTGGAAATCAGCCCCACCCTCTCCACTAACAGCCCCTGTCTGGTGATACAAACAGGACACAATTGCCCCAAAGAGTCAAAGGAGAGAGATGTCCCTATTCCCTCATCACTGGGGGGGGGGGGCGCAGGAGGGGGAGGCGGGCAGGTGCTGACCTGAGCAAAGCATGCCCTCTGCATCAAGGATACCTTCAGGGTTTCTTGGGCTCACAGCTACAGCAGGAGCATCATTCTGAACAGCCCAAGGTAAAGTCATTTATTGACACCTCCTTTTTCATACCAAAATCTATTGCCCTGAACTTTCTTAATTAAAAACGGCTCCTTAAAACCTGAAGAGAATTAGCCAGATTTTTAACACCCTGTCAAAGGCAGCCTGGCTCAGCATCACACATTGGAAAAAAGATGTATTATGAGCCACCAGAGGCTGAGACTTACATGCTATTCTTCCAATTACCCACAGGATCATAGACAAGTCACATAGACTTACTGGTGGCTTGAGTTTTATGTACCCAGTGTGTGTGTGTGTGTGTGTGTGTGTGTGTGTGTGTGTGTTTTCTATGTACCAAGCTTTTGTCAAGATACTGCCAGTTCAGGAGTAAACAGAATCATACCGGAATTATTGATGGCAGAAGATGGAGACATGGGAGAAGATAGCCCTTGAGTGCAGAATGGCAGACACACGGATGTGTGCAAATGTTGGTGAGGACCATGAAAGGAAAGTGCATGGTTCTTAGAGGAGTAACCATCTAATTCAGATCAAGAGGGAAATGACATTTCAGTGGAAAACATAGGAATGGGCACCCTACCCTCCACCATACCTATCATGCCCACTCATCCTGGGAGGCCAAGGCATTTTGGATGGCCTGGGAGATGAGTAAGGTACATCATGAATCAACAGGGGTAACATTTGAAAAGTGCCCAAGTGACAAACCCACCTAGAAACAGCCAGCTGTCTTCTCTGAGCTGGACGCAGCAATCGTTCATGCCTTGTGGCACAAGGCCTTGGCTGTGTTTGCCTTGAGCACCTGACTAGTTCCACACCAAATGCTTCTGTGTGGCTGTCTGCGTGTGCTCCGAGTCATCTGTCGCTACGGGGTACAGATGGGGCGGCAGACACAGCACATCACTGTGTTCGGTGGACCAACAGTGACGTTTCCCAAGCCCACATCCAGGTGCTCACTTGAGGACCCTTCTGTCCATATTTTCTTCATTCTAGAAGCCAGATTTCCCAGCACCCTTCATGAATGTGTACAAATCAATACACTGGGGTTGCACCTGCCCAAGGGCATAGTTCCCAGACTCTTCTTTTCCCTCCTCAATATGGCTTGGAGAGCCCAGAGCCTGGAAGCTTTGCCCTCTCTAGCCCCATGTCGAAGTGTTCATGAGACGCCCCCTTTGTCTGCCCACATCTGACCTCAGTTGATCTCTCAAAAGCAGAGGTGGCTTCTTCCCCCACCCACACTGCTATGCGAGGCAAGGTTCTGGGAGCACTGCTGTGAGGGAAGAGGCTGAGCAGAAATGTGAATAATGATGAATAAATATGAGGCAGGCTTGGCAGAGGAGGGTCAGGCTGTGCCAAAGCCTAGAGGGCACATGGTGCCAGGTCCAAAAGAACAACAGCCCCCAGAGCTGAGAGGCCTTCTCCAGAGGCATGCCCACACCCACCTCACCCTCTTGAAAGCAAGATGGAGATCTTGATCGGTGTAAGACCTTTTCCAGGGACATACAGTGCCCACTTTGCCATGGATTCAAGGTAAAGGCTTGAGTGTCTCATTTCTCCGCATGCAGACATAAGCCTGTAGGAAAGAACAGGCAACACCCTGGACTTTGCTGCAAACTCCACCCCACCCCATGGGCCCTGGAGGAAACTGTGTTCCTGACGACCCAATAGAGTGGAAAGCACACTGATCTTGGAGCCAGACAAATCTGACCTTGCATCCGGCTCCCACCAGGGCATCTGGGACCAGCTACTTAATGTCCCTAAACATGGGAAGAATGCTTAGTAATGGGGAGCAGGTTCATGGTATTGCATATGATAGGCAGTACTGGGTAATAATACCAGGCCATTTTCTATTTCAGAACCTACTGTTGACACTGCACCTCACAACTTGCAGTTATGCCTTTGCAAATAAAGCTGCTCTATTGCTATTGCTGCTGTTCAAGTCCCTTGCCAGGCTGTCAATCCATGGGAGCAGAACGGAGTTCTTTGTTCACATATGTCCCCAGACCTAACACAGCAGGGCTGCTCAATAACAAGGCTGTCACTGAATTTTAATTTGTTCCAGAGAAGACAGTTTCGTTTCTTTTCTTTTGACCCCACAGGTAAGTGAGATTCCCCTGAGCTAGCCACCAAAGCTGAATGAGTATTCTGGGATGTTCAAGACAGCACTGTCACTCAAAAGTATTAGGAAAGGAGATGGAGAGAGCCAGTAAACACAGCTGTTCTCTGGGAACAGACCTGGCATTTATCAAACGCACTGCTCTCAAGTCAAGGCCCCTGTAGAACTGCGTTAGTATGAGGCAATCGGCTACCCCACTCTCCTCTCTTTGAGCAAAGTGGGCATAAAGATGCAGGCAGCCCCCTACTCCCAGGAGCTCCAAAGCCCTCTGGTCCTTGGAAGGCTTCTAGGGGGAGAGAAGCTTCCAGTAATTGCAGTACTGTTTCTTCACGAGGGGGAGGAAAAGCATTTCAGCTATAAGCAAAGGAGAGAGAAAATCAATAAGGATGTGTGTAATGAATTTTTGTTTCCAGAAATAGCCCGGCAGGAGCCTTGCCAGGAAGAGTTAGCACTAATCAGGGACAAGATGAGAGACACAAATCCAAGAACATTATTCAGATCTGCAGCCCCCCTGGGTGGCAGGATGGCAGCCACAGGACTTGCAGGGATCTAGGCCTGTGGGAGAGCTGAGTGGGGAGGGGGTGGGGGATAGGAACAGTGGCAGTCCTGCTTGCTGAGGAAGAACTAGTGCCTCTCTGACTGGCGTGGAAATGGAGGGTGCTCTGGACAGGCTGCACAAATGGATAGTTTTCTCAGTGCCTCAAGCCAGTGTTCCCCTGCTGTCGTGTCACGTTTTATTGTTGGGCTGTGGCACACAAGCCTGATGCAACCCGCAATATCGATCCTCAATATTGTGATCTTGGGTAGGTGGCAAAACGCCTCCCAGCTCAGCTGTGCTTTCCGTTATATAGGAGCTAGTGCTC